>NC_132999.1:3466715-3768431 GCF_048564905.1 Vicugna pacos | reverse complement strand
TGAGTACTATTCCATTGTATAAATACACCACATCTTCTTTATCCAGTCATCTGTTAATGGACATTTAGGCTGTTTCCATGTCTTGGCTATTGTAAATAGTGCTGCTATGAACATTGGGGTGCAGGTGTCATCCTGAAGTAGGGTTCCTTCTGGTTATATTCCCAGAAGCGGGATTCCTGGGTCAAATGGTAAGTCTATTCCTAGTGTTTTGAGGAATCTCCACACTGTTTTCCACAGTGGCTGCACCAAACTGCATTCCTACCAGCAGTGTAGGAGGGTTCCCTTTCTTCCACAGCCTCTCCAGCATTTGCAATTTGTGGATTTTTGAATGATGGCCATTCTGACTGATGTGAGATGATACCTCAGTGTAGTTTTGATTTGCATTTCTCTGATAATTAGTGATACTGAGCATTTTTTCATGTGCCTATTGATCATTTGTATGTCTTCCTTGGAGAATTGCTTGTTTAGATCTTCTGCCCATTTTTGGATTGGGTTGTTTATTTTTTTCTTATTGAGTTGTATGAGCTGCTTATATATTCTGGAGATCAAGCCTTTGTTGGTTTCATTTGCAAAAATGTTCTCCCATTCCATAGGTTGTCATTTTGTTTTACTCATGGTTTCCTTTGCTTTGCAGAAGCTTGTAAATTTCATTAGGTCCCATTTGTTTATTCTTGCTTTTATTTCTATTGCTTGAGTAGACTGTTCTAGAAGAACATTTTTGAGATGTATGTCAGATAATGTTTTGCCTATATTTTCTTCTAGGAAGTTTATTGTATCTTGTCTTATGTTTAAGTCTTTGATCCATTTTGAGGTTTTTTTTTGTGTTTGTGTGTGTGTGTGTGTGTGTACGGTGTAAGGGAGTATTCTAGCTTCATTGCTTTACATGCTTCTGTCCAGTTCTCCCAACACCATTTGCTGAAGAGACTGTCTTTATTCCATTGTATATTCTTGCCTCCTTTGTCGAAGATGAGTTGACCAAAAGTTTGTGGGTTCATTTCTAGGCTCTCTATTCTGTTCCATTGGTCCATATGTCTGTTTTTGTACCAGTACCATCCTGTCTTGATGACTGTGGCTCTATAGTATTGTCTGAAGTCTGGGAGAGTTATTTTTCCAGCCTCTTTCTTTCTCTTCAGTAATGCTTTGGCAATTCTAGGTCTTTGATGGTTCCATATAAATTTTATTATGATTTGTTCTAGTTCTGTGAAATATGTCCTGGGTAATTGGATAGGGATTGCATCAAATCTGTAGATTGCCTTGGGCAGTGTGACCATTTTAACAATATTGATTCTTCCAATCCAAGAGCATGGGATATCTTTCCATTTTTCAAAGTCTTCTTTAATTTCCTTCATCAATGGTTTATAGTTGTCTGTGTATAATTCTTTCACCTCATTGGTTAGATTTATCCCTAGGTATTCTATTACTTTGGGTGCTATTTTAAAGGGGATTGTTTCTTTACTTTCTTTTTCTGTTGATTTATCGTTACTGTAAAGAAATGCAACTGATTTTTGAACGTTAATCTTGTAACCTGCTACCTTGCTGAATTCTTCGAACAGCTCTAGTAGTTTTTGTGTGGACCTTTTAGGGTCTTCTATATATAGTATCATGTCATCTGCATATAATGACACTTTGACCTCTTCTTTTCCAGTTTAGATCCCTTTGACTTCTCTCTCTTGCCTGATAGCTGTGGCTAGGACTTCCAAGACTATGTTGAATAGGAGTGGTGATAGTGGGCATCCTTGTCTTGTCCCAGATTTTAGTGGGAAGCTTTTGATTTTTTCACCGCTGAGTACTATGCTGGCTGTAGGTTTGTCATATATAACTTTTATGATGTTGAGATATGTACCCTCTATACCCACTTTGGTGAGAGTTTTTATCATAAATGGGTGCTGAATTTTATCAAATTCTTCTTCTGCATCGATTGAGATGATCATGTGGTTTTTGTCCTTTCTTTTGTGGATGTGATGTATTACATTGGTTGATTTGCATATGTTGAACCACCCTTGTGTCCCTGGGATGAAGCCCACTTGGTCATGATGTATAACCTTTTTTATGTGTTGTTGGATTCTACTTGCTAATATTTTGGTGAGGATTTTGGCATCTATGTTCATCAGTGATATTGGCCTATAGTTCTCTTTTTTGGTAGTGTCTTTGCCTGGTTTTGATATCAGGGTGATGGTGGCTTCACAGAATGAGTTTAGGAGTATTCCCTGCTTTTCAATCTTCTGGAAGAGTTTGAGAAGGACTGGTATGAGTTCTTTCTTGTGTTTTTGGTAGAATTCCCCAGTGAAGCTGTCCGGTCCTGGACTTTTATTTGTAGGGCAGTCTTTTATTGCTATTTTGATTTCATTTCTAGTGATCGGTTTGTTCAAGTGGTCAGTTTCTTCTTGATTCAGTCTTGGTGGACTGTATGTTTCCAGAAAGTTGTCCATCTCCTCTAGGCTATCCAGTTTGGTTCCATACAGTTTTTCATAATATTCTCATATGATGTTCTGTATTTCTATTTTATTTGCTGTAATTTCTCCATTTTCCTTTCTTATTTTGGTTATTTGTGCTCTCTCTGTTTTCTTCTTTGTGAGTTTGGCCAGAGGTCTGTTGATTTTATTTACTTTTTCTGAAAACCAGCTTTTGGTTTGATTGATTTTTTTCCTATGGTTTTTTTAATCCCTATTTTATTTATTTTCCTCCCTGATCTTTATAATTTCCTTCCTTCTGCTGCCTTTTGGGGGTTTTTGTTGTTCTTTTTCTAGTTCTTTTAGTTGGTGTGTTAAATTATTTATTTGAGATTGTTCTTCTTTTTCGAGGAAGTCCTGTATCACTATAAACTTCCCTCTTATCACTGCTTTTGCTGTGTCCAATAAATTTTGTGTGGTTGTGGTTTCATTTTCATTTGTCTCAAGGTATTTTGTAATTTCAACTTTAATTTCCTCATTGATCCATTGGTTTTTTAATAGCATATTGTTTAATCTCCATGCTTTCCCTTTTTTCTTCTTTGTTTCTTTGTTGTTGATTTCTAGTTTCATGGCATTGTGGTCAGTAAAGATGCTTGAGATAATTTCTATCTTCTTAAAATTGTTGAGGTTTCTTTTGTGCCCAAGTACATGATGAATCCTAGAAAATGTGCCACGTGCACTTGAAAAGAATGTATATCCTATTTTTGGGTGGTGTAATGCTCTGAAAATATCCACCAAATCTAATTTTTCTATTGTATCATTTAGTTTCTCTGTTGCCTTATTTATTTTCTGTCTGGAAGATCTGTCTAGTGATGTTAATGCGATGTTAAAATCTCCAACTATGATTGTATTCCCATTAATATTCCCCTTCATCTATTAGTAATTGTTCTATGTACTTAGGTGCTCCTATATTGGGTGCATATATATTAATGAGGGTAATATCCTCATCTTGTATCACTCCTTTAATCATTATAAAATGATCTTCCTTATCTTTCTTTATGGCCTTTGTTTTAAAGTCTACTTTGTCTGATATCAGTACTGCAACACCTGCTTTTTTGGCTTTTCCATTTGCATGGAATATCCTTTTCCATCCTTTCACTCTCAATCTATATGTGTCCTTCTCCCTAAAGTGGGTCTCTTGTATGCAGCATATTGAAGGTTCTTGCTTTGTTATCCAGTCTGCCACTCTATGTCTTTTGACTGGAGCATTTAGTCCATTAACATTTGCAGTAGTTAATGGTAGATGTGTGTTTATTGCCATTTTGAACTTTTCTGTACATTTGATTTGGTATTTCCTCTTTGTTCCTTTCTTCTTCCATTTGTGGCTTGGTAATTTTCCTTTGTATTATCATGGATTTTATTTAGTTTTTGTGACTCCCTTGTAAGTTTTTGGCTTGTGGTTACCCTCTTGTGTAAGTCTATTAGCCCATTACCATAACTGTTTTTATTAAACTGATAGTAATATAATCTGAAACCCATCCTACCGAGAACAAAAAAAATTAGAAAAGAAAGAAAAAAAATTCTATATTTTCCTGCCTCTCTCTTCCAATGATTTAGATGTCTTCTTTTAGAATTTCATGTTTATTTGTAATTCATGAGTTATCACCTTTCCAGTTGTGAGTTTCTCATTTCTGTAGCATCCTGCTGCTTTTCTATTTAGAGTAGACCATTCAATATTTCTTTTAGCATGGGTTTAGTGTTGCTAAACTCTTAGTTTTTGCTTGTCTGTGAAGTTCTTTATCTCTCCTTCTATCCTAAAGGATAGCCTTGCTGGATTAAGTATCCTAGGCTGCACCTTTTTTTTCATTTAGGACTTTGAATATATCTTGCCACTCCCTTCTGGCCTGTAGTGTTTGTGTAGAGAAATCAGCTGAGAGCCTTATGGGGGTTCCCTTGTAACTCACTCTTTGCTTTTCTCTTTCTGCCTTTAGGATCATTTCTTTATCCTTAACTCTAGCCACCTTGATTATGATATGTCTTGATGTGGGTCTATTTGGGTTCTTTCTGTTTGGGACCCTCTGAGCTTCCTGTACTTGGATATCTGATTCCTTCTTTAAGTTTGGGAAGTTTTCAGTCATGATTTCTTCCAATACCTTTTCAATCTCCTTTGATCTTTCTTTCCTTTCTGGGGCCCCTATTATGTGAAGATTGGCACGCTTTATATTATCCCATAGGTCCCTCATGCTATTTTCATTTGTTTTTATTTATTTATCTTGTAGCTGTTCTGATTGAGTGCTTTCTGTTGTCCTGTCTTCTAGGTCACTAATTCGTTCCTCTACATTATCTAGTCTGCTTTGCACAGCCTTTAGATCATTTCTCATCTCAGCCAATGAGTTTACCAATTCTACTTGGCTCTTCTTTATAGCTTCTATTTCATTTTTGACGTATTTTATATCTCTAAACACTATCTCTTTTAGTTCCTTCAGTACTTTGATCACTCCTTTCTTGAAATCTTGATCTAGTAGGCTATCAATGTCTATTTCATTGATCATTCTTTCAGGGGATTTCTCTTGTTCTTTTAATCGGGAACGGTTTCTCTGCTTCTCCATCTTGGTTATAACTGTCTGACACTGTGGCTTATGGAGTATCAGTTATCTATTGTGGAGTTTTTTTATTTATCTATCTAATGCCTATGTAGGAATAACACTTAAAATAAAAAAAGAAAGAGAGAGAATTTTAAAAGAAGGGAGAAAAAGTTTCGAAAACAGTGTATAATGAATAATAGAAGAGCAAGTTGAAGCAGAACAGCAATTGGGTTGAGACGTCTTTTAAAAACCTTTAAAAAAGGAGAAAAGAGGGAAAGATGTATTTGAAACCTGTGTATAATCAATAACAGGACATCAACCAAGAGAAAAATGAAAAGACTTGGATTTTTAAAAATAATAAAAATGTTTTTTAAAAATCTAAAAGGGATTAAAAGTGGGAGTATATATAATTGTTTAAGAAGTAAAAATTAAAAGGGTAATAGAAAATAGAACAAGTAAAAACAGATTTAAAAAAAAAAAGGATGGGAGGTGTTCTCTTGGAGACTGAGTGCTCTTAATGCGAAGTCTTTCTGTCTTTGTCCTGTTTTGGAAGCTCAGCTTGCTGTTTGCAGAGGCCCTCTGTTGGCGCCCTCATCTGTGCTGCTCCCAGTGCCTGTTGGCAAGCAGATCGCGCCCCCTCCCAACACTGGGTCAGGTGCAGCTCTCCTTTGCTGTGGGCGGGTCACTGTCCCTCCCAATGCCCGATGCCGCAGTCAGATGTTGCAGACTGGCCAGGTAGGAGGGCGGGTCGCGCCCCCTCCCAGCACCTCGGTCAGGGGCTGTGTTCCTGCCCGAAAGGCGGGGGGCCGCTCTCCCTCTACCTGCGCCGGCGGTAGCTCCGCTGCTCTGTGCCGCTGCGCCCTCTGCCTCGGGTCTGCGCTCTGCAGCTGGGCTTGGGGAAGACCGCGGAACAGCCCTGTCCCTGCTCTGGGCCAGAACCCAGTCCTTGTTTGTCTTGGCGGAGCAAGTTCTCTGAGGGACCAGGATGGAAGGATCCTGTCTGCCTCGGGCTGTAGACAAGTCTCTGCCTGGCCTTTGAGGCTGCTGAGCCCTTCGGTGCGGATGCAGGCTTCGCCCCCGCCCCCGCCTGGGTGCTCAGCGCCGGAGGATATGGTGGCTGTGCGTGGGCCCCCCCTCTCTTGCCCCGAAAACTTTCCGTGGGTTTTCAGAGATGGGGGTATGCACCCTTCCCCCGAGAGCACATCAACCTTGCTGTTTTATGGAGGGCCCAGGTTGTTCTGTCCTGTACACCCACAGCCCCGGCGCCCAGCCCCTTGCAGTCCCCCGGAGCTGCCTCCGTGCAGCCACCCCTGTGCTCCGCCTGGCTTGTGCAGCCTGGCTCTGCCCGCCGCTGCCAGCCTTCGTCTTGGGCTGGGTGTTGCGGGGACGCTCTGTGCCAGTTTAACTTAGTTCTGTCGGTCAAGGGCTGCTCTGTACAGATCCGAGCCTCGGAGGCTCCCCCTCCGTCCTGCTGGCCTCTCGGTTGGAGAGGGGAGACCCAGCGAGCGAGCGCCAGTCCTCCTTTGCCGCTCCCTCCCCGCGGGACCTGTCCCGCGCTGCTTTGCCTTTTGTTCTTTCTTTTTTCCTTTTCTCCTACCAGATTTTTGGCGTCTTTGTCTTTTGAAGAGGACGATGTTCTGTCGGAGCTCCGCAGGTGCTCTGGTGGGCTGAGTGGGTCTGTGGATGTGAGTCTTGGTGTATCTGTGTGAGAGGGTGAGCTGCGAGCATCCTAATACTCTGCCATCTTGGCCCCCTCCAATTGTCAACTTTCTTTATTCCTTTCATTCACGTGTTTTTGGGTTTGAGAGTACTTATTCTTTTGAAACATTGGTATCCTAATCTTCTTTGATCCAACTAGGATATTATAGGAATTTAGATGGAATTTTATATACAATATTCTGCTTGGAAGCTTGTGAGAACCATAATTAGCCACCCCAGCATGCCCCAAGGTATCACAGTCATCTGATAATAGGGTCTGGGCCACCTCTCATGACCTGAAACATACCAAAGATAGTTGTATAGAGTTATGAGACTACAAAGTAAATGGGTTCCCTTGCCCAGCCCACACAACTGTATGCAGCAACCTGACTTCCTCAAAGTGTACCGCAGTTCAAGTTGCCATATATACCATAGACACTCATAGGCACAGAGCGAGCCATCTCTTTAAGCAGAAGGTAAAAACTGATTGAGATCTAAATATCCCAAAACAAAGAGGAGAGGCATTCTTACGGAACATTCTCAGGTAGAAAATTCTCTCTGAAGTAACCTTCAGTCTACTTTAGGAGATCTTTGAAGTCCTTTTCCTAACTCCTAGCCAGTCCTCTTGGTCTTCAGTTCTTTATACCCCGACTTCTGACTGATCCCTGGCTCTAAATCCAATCAGTTTGCTGATCTCTTCAGTACAAATGAGTCAGCACATTGGATTCTCTTCACTAGAACAGAGGAAAACCCTGGAATTCCTGAAGAAGAGTAATTCTACTGGGGACTTATGTAGGTCAGGAAGCAGCATGGAGGAGGAGAACTTGCCATGAAGAGAACAACACTGTAGACTGGGGTGTTGCCAGCAAGATGGAGAGGTTGGCATTGTTATCCAATACGCAGGGTCCCACAATTATTCTGTGGGGTTAATCACATAGAATAGTTTACCAAGGAACTTTTCTGTTTCCCCCACTAGGTAGTAAGCTCTAGGGAGAGACTATTTCCTTCACCAATCATTGTACCTTTGGGCTCAGCATACTGAAAAATATAAGGAGATATTATTTTCTGCTTGGTGACAGAGCAAAATGATCTGCCTAGGACCCAAAAGCTCTGCCTCACCTATGATTTCTTCCATCACTCCACTCCCTGGGCTCCCAATCCAGTCCTTTCTCCTAAGGTTGGGAGTGCAGTGAAAAATATCTTCTATAACCCCTACTTATAAACAACAGCTGAAGCCGTTCTCTACTAAGACTTATAAAAAGTGATGGTATCAAGCAGGTTTATGACTGCCTATGTGCAGAGTACTTTATAGCTTATTCCATGTTTACAACAATTTTAAAGATGGGCTGTAATAGTCCACTGAGGCCAAATTCTGTCACCCAGAAAGCGCTAATGCCAGTGTTGGAACCAAGTAGATGACTCTAAAATCTACGCCTTTATCATTTTATGCAATTTCTCCTAACAGCAAACAGTAGCACTCGCTCCTCGTTGAAGGCTTATGGAAAACTCAAAGACCTTGATGGGTGGGATTAAGCTGTACTTTTGGACTGACAAGTGGTAGAGTTGCAATTGTGAGGGAGAGACTCTGCTCGTTAGTTAGTTGCTTTTTCTATCTACTCTTAATTGGGGAAATGCCTGTGACGAGCATCTGCTTATTTACTCCACTCTCACTTGGCCATCTTCTCATATTTTTCCCTTTAATAATAGGAAATGGTGACTGCAGCATCTACTTACCTGTTTGAAGCCACAGAAAAAAGATTTTTTTTCAAAAATGTATCAATATTAGTTCCAGAGAATTGGAAGAGCAATACTCAGTACAAAAGGCCAAAATATGAAAGCTATACACATGTAAGTGTCAAAAAGCTTCTCTTAAAAATGTTTTCTCTGCTGCCTCTTGATTTTGACCTAAATTAATCATCTCTGAGTTTTTTCAGACAAATGTTATCATTTCTATTCTGATGTTTAAACATATTTTTAAACATTCTCAGGCTGATGTTTTAGTTGCACCACCTACCCTCCCAGGCAGGGATGAACCATATACCAAGCAGTTCACAGCCTGTGAAGAAAAAGGAGAATACATTCATCTCACTCCTGACTTTGTCCTCGGAAAAAAACAAGATGAATATGGACCGTCAGGTAGGAATTTTGGTTAAAACACATATTTTGGAATGATTCCAACAAGCAGCTTGTATCCACGTTCAGTGTACAAGTCTTGGAACCAGAGTCCCTAGGGTCAAATCCTGATTCCCCTATAGCTGTGTGTGACCTTGGACGAGTGACCTGGCCTCTCTGTGCTTATTTCCTGTGACTAGAGGTGTTCCCACCTTATAGAACTGTTGGGAATATTACACTAGATACTCCTCATGATTGTACTCAGCACAGTGTCTACAGAAAACTGAACACATGGGACAGCCATAGTCAATGTTTTTCACAAGGAATACTTTTTAGATTTTAATTTTTGAGTTTTCCACTCCTGAATGTTAATTGATCACATGCCCCCTCCATGGAAGGCAGATGCGTGGCAAACTGAAAGGGCCCCAGGTGACAGTTTCTGGCCAAGAGAAAACACTCCTAGGCTGTCAGTTTCTGATGTTACTATTCAGCCAATCCTTTGAACCAGATGACCCTGCCTCTAAGTGACCGTTTTTACATATAAAAGTGTAAATTTCATCTAGTTCAATCTAAAAAGTTAAGATCACTGTTTCAAATGAACTAAAGCACATTATTTTTCGGATGAAAATGAAAATCATTGTCAAAGGAGGGCCACCCCGCATGTCAGTGCTCAGTGGAAGCCTTCCTAGATTCACACTCTCCAGACTCACCTCTTCTTCTTCCGCTGCCCCTTCAATGAACATTCACTGTCTCTTATCTCTGTCAGACAGTCAGCTAGTCGTGGTCCTCAACAGTGCCTGGACCTGCTCCCCCCCCCCAATCTTGAAGCCTCCCTCATCCTGTCCCATTCCAACCCGACCCCTCCCCCAGACGTCAGCCTGACCATGTTTGTTGTGCTTGGCGCCTCTAACCCTTTGTGCCCTTCCAGCTGTACTTTCTTCCCTTCCTGGCCTGTCCAGCGAAGTCAGTCATGTCAACTACAAGTATAAAGTCATGTCAACTACAAGTATAAACAGCTCAGTTTCCTCACCATCCTCGTCCTTATGTTTTATTCAACTTACCCAACCTCTGTACTAAATTTCCAGCCAGTTTCTTTTGGTTCTTGTTAAGGTTTCCAATATTGTGAAAGAAAAATATGAAACTAATTGGTGTCTTTAAAAAACAAAGTTTCAAAGCCACTCGATGTTTGGACTTGCCTCCTCTCATCTCAGTTTCTCATTCCCTGTAGCAGCTGTTCTAAACGTCCAATTTTCTCAAGACCATTAGCCAGTCTTTTCAACTCCATCACTGGTGCTCTGATTGAGAAAACAGAGGCCCCTGTCTTCTTCCTCGCTACTGCTTAATCTTGTCCACCTTCATGGCCCCCTACCTCCACCTGTATTAGAAGAGGACGATTTTTCTCCAGTTTCTAAAGCCAATGTCCTCATCTGAGCTCTCGTTCTTTTCCCATACCACCCACCTTAACCCCATCCCATACCTTACGGTTTCCCCTTCCCTCCTAGACAGGTGTTTCTGCCATAATGTGATACAAGTGTTTGTGGAAAAAAACCCCACATTCTGCAAAACAGTGCTTTAAAAACAATGAGGATTTTAGGAAAATAAAATTAAGAAGAAACTCCTCAAGATCTATGTAATCTGTAATAAAAATGATAACAGCAATAACAGGAGGTCCCTGAAAAGATCCTTTCGACTGCCCAAGCTGCAGCTCAGTACGGCTGGAGGCTGCCAACAGAGCAGATTTTAAGAGCACGCACGCACTCATGCGGTGAAATGGTATTGAAAATGAGAACAGGGCTAGTGGGGACAAGGACAATGATGGAGATAAGAATGGAATTCTGAGCTCAAAGGGGTTGCTTTTGTAAGAGAAAAATTGTTTACATTTGAGAGGTACAAGATGATGATTTGTTACACATGTACGTCGTGAAGTGATCACTACTGTTAAGCGAATCAACACATCATTTCCTCACATAGTTCCCTTTTTGTATGTGTGGTCAGAGCACCTGAATTCTATTCTTTTAGCAAACTGAGGTGAGCATGGGAGCCAGACAACCTGCCATGAGCTGATAAGGAAATGAGCCTGAGAGTGGACTGTTCTAATAAGGGAGCCAGAGGTGGAGGCCGAATTAAATTTCTTAAAATTCACCGAATTCCTCTCACAGTGGCTGATGTGGGAGCTTCTTCCTCCCACACTGAAGGATATATATAATTCATGCTCACTAATTTGGCTCCATTTGCCTAGGAAGCCTAAAAACAGTGTTCTTAAAAGTTTGATGTGTAGAGGAATAACTTAGGGATCTTGTTAATAAGCAGATTCGGAGCCAGTAGGTCTAGGGTGGACCTAAGATTCTGCATTTCTTATTAGTGCCCAGGGATGCTGACATGGCTGGTGCAGGGACCACAGTTTGGGTGGCAAGTGCTTAAAGGAGAAGCATGACTTCTGCATGATACTGATATTTTCTCCCTATTTTCAGGCCTCATGAGTTAATTTGAGTTGGAGAAACACAGATTGTAGCAGACCAGAGCATATTTCCAACTTGTCTTTTTCCGTTTCTATTTCCTCTGAATTTTTCCTAATACTGCTAAAATAAAAATTCCACTTGTTTCTTCTTCCCGTATTTCAAGCTTGGATTTGCCTTTATTCTTCTATTCACCCTGAAATTTTTAGGGGAAAAGAATGATTTAATTCAGACTCCCTCTTTCTATCTTTATCCTAATCAAGGACCATATCTTATTTATCTTTATATTTCCTAGTAGCTAGTACCTTGTGCTGAATATATAATTAAAAATAATTGTTTCCATTTAATGAATGCTTATATGTGCTAAGTACTATAAATTAATTACTGCATTTAGACCCACCCTCCAAATTATATATTGTCTATAGCAGTGTTTTTCAATCTTTTCTTCTTCATTATCAAGCCTTTAAGGAACATATATAGATATTTTTTAACTAATCATACTTCCACGAAATTTTAATACCACAAACGTCATATATCTGTTTATGTTGTTGGTAGGACTGAGTTTGTAGAGCCAAAAACCACTGTAATATCTGAGACTTTTTGGCCCTCAAGAACCAAAAATCAAAGCCCAATCTGTCCACCTATAGCATGTACATAATAAATGTTTCATTGATTTAACATGTTGTGGAATAAGAAAATAATATGCTAAAAAAGCTATATAACAGTAAAATGAAATGGAATACAATATGCTTTTTTATAAACAAAAATATGAATGTTAACAGTTATTTAAAACCTAAATGTCCTGGATTTTAAAAACCCACATCTTAATATACATGAGGGACAAATTACACCACTTGAATTATGATCATGTGTTTGAAATATTTTCCTACAGGTAGACTGTTTGTCCACGAGTGGGCCCACCTCCGCTGGGGGGTGTTTGATGAGTACAATGATGATGAGCCTTTCTACAGCGCTTCGTCAAAGAAAATCGAAGCAACAAGGCACGGCCACTTCAACTGTCTTAAATTACTTCAGGCAGTAATTTCTTATTTTCCTTAGCCTGGTTTCTTTCAAAATCCATTTACTCGTTTTTGTTCCAGTGTGGGTAACAGATGCTATGTCACAAATGGTGCCTTCCTGTTTTTTAAAAAAATATATCTTAAAGTAGCTGGTTGATCATTTAAAACACACATAACTTCAAGAGAATTTGCAGCCAAGTTAGCATATCTTTACACCTCTCTACCTCAGTTGCTGGAACTCATTTGTGCTGAAGTTAGTGCTCTGTGAAGAGGGTTGCACTATGTGCCAGGAGATCAAAAGTATTTATGCTGCTAAAGAAAGAAAGTGATAGCTATACTTATGAAGTAGTGTGTATGCCGACTGAGTAGGAAATCAACCAGCTTCAAAGAGCCAAACAGAAATGTCTTGGGATTTATAAAGTTCATGTTAAACTACCAATCCAACATCACAGTTAAAAACAGACAATCCTCCTTGTTCTGAGATCAAGAGAACAGAAAGTTTGGGGGAATCAATCTAAAACTGGATGCCATCAGCTTAATCAATCTTAGATGCCCGGCTGGGGTTAGGGATTATCAAAAAAACAAATTTCAGTAAAATCTGAATTTCCTCAGAACCACTGCGCCAACTTGCAGGATGCTTATTTTAAAGACTATTGCGTTGGTTACATTTGTTTACATCGCATTCACCTGAATGTCTAAGTCTCTGCCAAAGAATATTCATCATGATTGTTAATACAGATAACATCATTACATTCGCTGAGTTTTGAGGCAATAAAGGCATGCATATATTTAGGAGACTCCATAAATTACTGAATGAAATCTAGTCATTGCTTTTTGAATTTGAACTGGATGCACATTGAAAACATGAGATACAGTCACATTCCAGCATATTTACTGTAATCACTGCCACTTGTGGCCAGTTCCATGAAATAAAACACAAGCCTGAAATCCCTCCACCATTCTTTACCACCCTAGGCAGTACCCCAGTCTTTCCTTCAAGCCACATTTCACTTTGGATAAAACTGCTCATTGAATAATCAAAAAACCTGTAGCTATGCAACACTTTATTCTTTGAGGATATCTTCTTTGAATAAGAAATATACAAAGAGCCTTAGGTAGAGTGGTACCTAGAGTAAGTGATTTCACAGGTTGCCTTGTGCAGGTGCCTGCAGTGCACTTACCTACTAGGAGAGACGTGTGGGAAAGGGGAGCCTACGGATCCATTAGCATAAGGACAGCTGGGGCTTTAATTCCCACAGAGAACTCAGCCACTGCATATACTGGGTAGTCCACTTAAAATTTCCCTCTGAAATTTCTTGAAAAACAGATAAGCTCTCTGATAGAACCCTTAAACTTAGCTCTCAAAATAGGATGTGTATGGTATACAAATAAGAATAAAAATCTTGATAAGGATCATTATTAAAAACCTTGATATAGAGACCACTTATGATTTTCAAAAACTGTTAATGATTAGGTTGCCTTAAAGACTAACTGTCATTTATTTTCAGGTGTTCCACAGGTATTACTGGTATCAACAGAGTTCATAAGTGCCAAGGAGACAGCTGTATAACTAGTAGATGCAAAACTAATTCTAAGACAAAACTGTATGAAAAAGATTGTCAGTTCTTTCCTGATAAATATCAAACTGAAAAGGCATCCATAATGTTTATGCAAAGTATTGATTCTGTAAGTATGCCAACCATTACTTCAGACTGGATATTTATAATCAAAGGACATGTTACCATGTTTATAAAATATCCGTGCAGGTGACCTGAGGGATTAGATACATTAATAAAGAGTTCTTTGAATATTGACTCGCACACAGTAAAGCACTTAACTAGTGTTAACCATTATTACTATTAATGAAAAATCATTTTACTATTATAGGTTTCCTCAGTGAATCATATTTCATTCAATAAACAACACACTTGGAGAACAGATTTTTAATTTTTTTCAGATTTGTAGTTGAGTTTTCAAATGCATCGTATATAAATATTATTTTTATTAACATTTAGGTCGTTGAATTCTGTAATGAAAAAAACCATAACCGAGAAGCTCCAAGCCTACAAAACAAAAGGTGCGATTCCAGAAGCACGTGGGAGGTGATCAGCAATTCTGAGGATTTTAAAAACACAACGGCCATGGTGACACAACCTCCTCCACCTGTCTTCTCGCTGCTGAAGATCCAGGAAAGAATTGTGTGCTTGGTTCTTGATAAGTCTGGGAGCATGGGAGTAAGTTCAGGGGTCCATTTTTCCTGGCTGTAGGGACAGAGCACTGACTGTCTAAGAACACTGACTGCTACCCACACCTGGGTTCTTCTAAGTTGCATGGTACTTATGCCATCACTTTCTGTGACCTTGATCTCAAAGGGGCAATGAATATTATAATGAAAGAAGGATGGCAATAGAGTTAGAAGGACCTAGTACAAAAATCTCTATTTTTTTTTCCAGAAAATGGACAGTTTATTGAGGAGGACTTTTAGGCCCCTTAGTAAAGCTTTTGCTAGAAGGGCAGAACTAGAGATTGAAATACGGAGATGTTTCCTGACCTTGCTCCCTTTATGTACTGGGAATGCCTGACGGGCATGGGGACAGAACAGATTGGGAGGCTTCTGAACTCCATCCCAAATTAAGGAACAAGACTAACCAGGAGAATTCTTAACATGACTTTATCTTATGTGCATCATGTGTATGAATTACCTCTTTATGCTCAAAGACATAGAGAAACAGCATCACCATAAAGAAGATATGGCCAGATTCAGCTACTCATTCCTTCTACCCTCATTAAGTGAATGGAGGGCATTGTACCAGGCTTTAGGAATAGAGATCCATATAGTTCATAGCTGAACAGAGAAAATTTTCTCTCTTTTCCCCATCATGAATTAACTTACAATCATCTTTCAAAATTTTGTGTAGGCACTCACTTCCTCCACGACATGGTTTGGTCTTCCAGACGAGGCTAATAGCCCTTCTGCAGATCTCCCACAATGACTTGTGCAAACTTCTATTATTATCTATATATTATATTGAAATTACACATTTCTTTTCTACTATAGTGGAACCTCCTCTAGGACTTGGAGCCATTTTCCCTAGGAACTGGGTCACCTAGGACTTGAAGCAGTCATTCATATTTGTATACCTTTTGCCTAGAATAGGGTTTATCACATGTAGGCACTCAATAAATAATTGTTGAAAAGAATTGACAACAAATGAGCAGATGTAACATGATTAAGGTACCCAGAAGGATGGCATATTTGAGGGAGAACAGAGCATGCTGAAGATCAGGAATAATGTCTTCAACAAATGGGGGTTGGATGGTTAGTGGAAAGGGCAGAGGATGGTACAGCTGAATGAAATAATTCGTAATAGACAGGGTTTCAGAAAGAGCATCAGTGTGCTGGACACCAGCACATGAAAGTGTTCTAGGAAGTGTTGCTGGGGAGAGATGAGGTTCTTGACTGACTGAGAGAAGACAAGCAGCTTCCCCTAGACAGAGCCAAGTTTAAAGGGAAAGCAAAGCAGTAGGGAGAACCCTCAAAGATGGGGGTGCAGAAGTTCCTCACTGTGATTTGGTTTTAGGGAGTTCAGAGGAAAATTTGGGCATGTGTTGGGAAGAGGTACTACAGATCAGCTGGTATTGAGGGCCTAATAAAAGACAAATGTATGAAGAAGTGCACATCCTAGGAAATAGGGACATGAGTATTAATGGGTTACCAAAGAACCAATTCCAATTAATCCATTAGTGGAAATACGGAGGGAGATCAGAAGAGGAAATAGGTAAGGTAGGAATGGAGTCTCTCAGCATTTAGAGTAAGTTTCATCTTTGGGTCGTGTAGTGGCCAGAGGATGGGGAGATTTCAGTCCCTAGGTAGAGTCCATGATAATCTGGCTTGATACTGTGGGACCTGGAGAGTAGTTTCATCTTGATACAACTGGAACAGAGGATCCCAAGGGTAATTAGGCAGTCTCTAAGGTGTGAGTCATCATTCCTCAGTGCCAATCCAACCCCCATCCTACCTACAGCTCTAATTCGGGTGCCTAGAAGCCAAGAATCTGCTCCAGTTAAAACCTTCTGTTCCTTACTATATTAAACATGTGAGTCCCATAGTAAACAAAACTATATTTTTAAATTTTATCAATTGAAAAAAATGCTTTCTTTAATAATACCATTACTATTGATAGAAAATCTTTAACTAGAAATTTCGTTCACTCATCTTATGTGATCTGCTATTGTTTCCCAATGAAAAACTACTTGTTTGCTTTTCTTACCCTTTTTTATTCAGGGTTATGACCGCCTAAACCGAATGAATCAAGCAGCCAAACTTTTCCTGCTGCAGATCGTTGAAAACGGATCCTGGGTGGGGATGGTGCACTTTGATAGTTCTGCAAGCATCATAAGCAATCTAATCCAAATAAGCAGCAGCAGCGAAAGAAACAAGCTCTTGGAGAGTTTACCTACACGTGCTAGTGGAGGAACCTCCATCTGCTCTGGAATTAGAACAGGATTTCAGGTGAAAATCGTACTTCAAGTATAGTCTGTTTGTTTATTATTAGGACATTTTTGTAAGCACTGGCTGCACATACTTGCTCCCTAATTTTAACGTAACTAATTCTAAGAAGCAGAGATCTAAGCATATAGAAAAAAAGTCACTTGCCAATTTTGATTGGATCAGTGAAAAGTGAATAAATTAACGGGTGAGTAAATAACTATTAAAATTCCACTAGAATAGAAGCCAAACAAGGTTAGAGACGGTGTCTTGTTACCATGCAGTAATCAGTGCTCAGTAAATGTTAGTTAAATAAGTAACAGTGCTTAGGCAGCAAAAGTCACCAAATTTTAAGGCAAGGAAGCAAGTTATATGGTATGATTCCACTTTAAGCCAACCCTTGTTTTAGTTTCTGTGACATTCAGTTAGGGAAATTGTTTATCTGTCAAAGCAGAGGTAGCAGTAACTGTTAGTTACACTCACGGTAAGGAGTACTGGTCGGAACATGCGTTTTGACATCAGAGCACTGGCTCTACTACTCACTAGCTATGTGATCTAAGAAAAGTTTTCCATCTCTTTGGACTCTCAATGCCTTAACTATAAAGTATAGGAAAATAAGAATGCCCATTTCATAGGATTATTATGAGACTTAAGTGAAATGATTCGTGTTCATACTTAAAACAATATGCATTATATTCTATAGTAAATATATAATTCATAATAACTATTACTGTGAGCCTTGTTTTTATCCAAATGGTCATCTTGAGCCCATGATTAATTAATATTAATTATGTTATTTTCCTGCTTGGAAATCCTTTCTCCTAATGGTTTATAAAATCAAGTCCTAATTCTTCAGTCTGATGTTATTTAAAAGCTTCTCATCCTCTGATAAACTTGCCCTCACCTCTCTTGCCAGCCTTTTTTCTCAGTTCTCCACTCTCAACGCTCTATGCTCCAACCAATTTACTGCACACATTGTTCTCCAAGCACACTGTGTACTAACAGCCTCCATACATTTGCCGTGCGATTCCTCTGCCTAAAATGCTTCCTTCTTTTCCATCTTTGCATGTTAAAATTCAACCAATACTATTAAGTCCTTGTTCCTTCATGTAAATTTTCCTGCTACTCCCAAACCTACTGAATCTCCCTCTTTATGCGTTGCATGGCATTTAGCTTTCTAACATGAGGTCCTGGGTTCAAACCCCAGTTATCACTTACTAGCTTTCTGACCCTAAGCATCACTTCCCTAATCTTTAATTACTTTATTGGTATAATGGGGTGGTGAAAGCTAGCATGTATTGTTGTTCATGTTTAATTTATTCAACATAGTAGGGAGCAGGGAGCAAGAATGGTGTATTTGAATTTATTCAACATAAAGTTATTTATGGGTCAAGCAAAGCTTGCTTGCTAATTCAGTGGGGAACAAATAATATCAATCAAAAATCAACCAATCAATTAATTTTATAAAGCAATAATTGAAGATTGTGGAGAATGTGTTGTAAAGGAACTCAACAGAGTGGTGTGATAAAGTGACCGGGAAAACAGTGGCAGTCCCAACTTTAGGCAGAGAGGCCACTGAGGCGCTCTCTGAAGGGTGACGTTTAAGCTAAGATTTGAAGGATGAGAAGGAAACATTGGTTCAGGCAGAAAGGAAAGGAGCTCAATACAAATGTCATGTATTCTTTGAACACCATCAATATGCTTAGCTTTCTGGTTCTATCTATTAGAGGTAAAACAAAAGTTATATGACTAAGATCCCTAACCTTGACCTGCTTAGAACTGTCCATATCTTTTCTTTAAAGGCATACTGAGGACTCCCTAATTTAGAATCATTAACTTAAAAAAAAATATTGAAGTGGACTCTTTTTTTGTTGGATATTCAATTTTTAGGTAATCACGTTTATTGGCAATTTGAGGGTTGATATCCACTATTAAAGTAAAAAGTATTTTTTATTGTTGTTTGTTTTGGTGTTTTTATTTTTTTTATTGAGTTATAGTCATTTTACAATGTTGTGTCAAATTCCAGTGTAGAGCACAATTTTTCAGTTATACTTGAACATACATACATTCACTGTCACATTCTTTTTCGCTGTGAGCCAAGGTAAAAAGTATTTTAATAACAACCTGTGTTTTTTTTATGTTCTTTGGTTCAATGCTATTTGGAGTTAAGGGTTTTCAAGGGGGGTTTGTTTTATTTTATTTTATTTTATTTTTGAAGTGCACTCAATGCATCTAGCTGTATATGCAACAGACTTTATATACTGAAGGCTTGTCAAGGGGCACTCTGGTCAAAGAAAGAAAAATATTTGATGCCACGTTCTGCCATTATATTTTAGTGCCCTGAGTTCCCCAGACTGAGATGTCATTGTCATTTAACTCAAATAGGATTTTCCACAGCCCTGCTCCCCCAAAAATTCATCTGAGCAGACATTCCTTACAGTAAGCAAACAGAAAATAAAAAGCCATGTTTAAGTTCCCTTGGTGGTGATTGACTGCAGATTCTATGATTCTATAATTTTAAAAAAGCCGTCTCTTCTTTTCTGCACATTTTATTTTCTATGTCCATTTTTTCCTAATCTTTCATAAGTCTGTCTGATCTAGGAACACCTGTAATAATGCTCTAATTATATTTGTAGGTAATTAGAAGCCTTTACTCCCAAATAGATGGATCTGAAATCGTCCTGCTGACCGATGGGGAAGATAGCTCTGCAAAGACTTGTGTTGAAGAGGTGACAAATAGTGGGGCCATCATTCATTTTATTGCTCTGGGAGAAAATGCTGATAAAGCAGTCAAAGAGATGAGCATCGTAACAGGTAAAACATGACTTATTCTATGCCACTGGTAGCAATGCGTAAGTGTACAGGCTGACAACAACAATTTCTCTTGAGGTCTTGCTCTGCAGATGCTGTGCCAGGAACTTGGGACCAGAGTTAAACCAGACCGAATCTCAAGGCACTCCCAGTCCACCTGGCTGGAGAAACAAATGAAACTACTAATCAGACAGCATAATCAGATAGGAGACATACGTAGGAGGCAAGCACTATGTGAGCAGAGGAAGGCATTAATTCTTCCAGGGTTGTACAGAGTCAGGGAAAGAAGGCTTGAGAGATGAGGTGACTTTTGAGCTTTACCTTGAACAAAATGTTGACTTTTTCTAGAGGAAAGAGGAGTGAGAGAAGATGATCAGGTTATGAGTAAAAAAAAAAAAAATCACATTGAGATGACAATGCACAGAATGCTGAGGGATAGTAGGAAATCCATGAGACCAGAGAGCCCGGGTTGTGAATTAAAGGATAGGAGATTAACAGAAGCTCAGGCTGAGTAAATATAATAACAACAAGGTTTCTAGATTAAATACACAATAGCTATTATCTTAGACAGAGACATGATGAAAATGGACTACATGTTTTCAGTGCTTTCTTAAACATAGTAGAGAATACATAATTTATAACATTATGAATATCAGTTATTGTTGTGACTTGACCTCCAGTGTTACCAAATATACACTTGCTTTTTAATGCTTAATTGTACAAACTCCCATCATTTCAAAGTACTTTCACTGCCACTGTGAAATATTTTTGTCCCAAGCATTCCCCCCAGAGTAGTCCTTTTTTGGACTTATTTCTGTGGCTTACCATTCTTCGGTCTCCTCATTGCCAGCTGTTGTCAGGATGCCTCAATATAAAAGCTCTTTAACCTTTCTGCTTTTCTGATTCTGATCCACTTTTGCTGGAAAAGCTGACACTGTTAGAAATGTATTTTAAATGAAAGTGAATGATTCCCCTAAAGGGTTATGTGAAGTTTGTGAGCTTTAGTACCTGAAACTGTAACATCTTCTCTGATTATTTCATGCATTTCAGCCAGGATGATTTCTATACATGAGTTTTAAAAGTAGCTTACACTTTCCAGGTGTGACATTTTAAAGTTAACACTTCTGAGTTAATCTTCACATCTATCTGATTTTGGTCTATTTTGATAATACATATTGAAACTATGATTTTGTTTATCCTGTTACCTTATTAATCACTAAAATGTGAAAAACACTCATTTTCTGAAAAGCAGCCTAGTTAATATATTTACATTTTAGGGGGACACGTCTTTTATCCTTCGGATGTAGCCGAGAACAATGGCCTCATCGATTCTTTTGCTGCCCTTGCATCAGGAAACACTGGTGCTTCCCAGCAGTCCCTTCAGGTCAGAGTTCCCAGTCCTCGGGTTTTTGTGTTTGCGTTTAGCAATAGCAAAAAAATAATAATAATCTGGTTGTTGTAAGTTTTGAGTTACATATCTTTCTCAAATAAAATTTTAATTAAAATAAAAAATCTGAAATAGAAATTATCCTTTAGATATGACCAAATTAAATAGCAAAATTGTGAAATAAGCAGTGAAATAGCAGATGTATTTTTTTTCTTTTTCCATAGGGTTTGGTTAAAGAATAACATCAAAACCTAATATTGTTAAATTTTCCACCAAAAATAGACTTTGTTCAATAATCCAGCATCCATTCTTCTATGAATGCATTAAAAAAAATCTCATGCTTCCAAGATTTCCCTCTCCTGCTACAAAATAGATTTAAATTAGATAAGTGAATTCAAGAACCTGGTTTGGAAATGGAAGAATTATATCCTGGAAATATTTGTCAGGAGAAAGAGAGTGAATAATCAGTGCATATCGACAAGCCTACGGTTTGTCTTACCTCTTCAATCACGTCTTCACTGGCTTTTTATTTTATTCACCCCTCTTCTCTTTGTTCACCTCAATTCCCTTTCTCTTCTGTGTTCCAATAACACAAGCATTTTCTGTTATTTATGTATTCAAAAACTTCGAGTAAACTGATTCTTCTTTATGCCCCATGCAAAATGTCAACACAGTATGCCTCCTTCAAGATATATTTTACAAAATTCTGTTTCTCTCCACATCCATTCCAACTTAAGTCTATATCATGTCACTTTTTGCCAAGTCATCTGTCTTCCATCTCCCAGTTCACATCACTGCCTATGTTAAAACTTGCCGTATTCATCTAAACAAACCTATTTGCATCTACTCTCTAACAGCGAGGAGGACAGAAGTTACAGGATGCAAGGTTAGAATAATATTGCAGATTGGTTTGGAGATCTTGTCCGTAGTTCAACCTGTAATCAAATTAAAAATTGGTCTGAGGTTTAGCTTGGCAGCGTACAGAGAATAAACTAAAGGAAGATAAAGCTCATTTCTGAGGGTTTCAACCTGGTTGGCTGAGAGACTGATGATACAATTGTCTAAAATTGACAAGTCAGGTGAGAGATGTGATTCTGAGGATTTTATTTTGTCTTTGTTTTACCTGTGGTAACTTTGAGTGGATGGTGATATACTAAAGTGGAATATACCAAAAGAACTTTTAAAATAGAAGAGCAGAGAGTGGGAAATCAGCTGTAGATGAGACATTCGCACGCAGGAGGTGCTCAAAGTTTTGAGAATGGACTTTATAAACAGTGCAAAAGAAGGAGGAATAAAGTTTTGTTCCCATCATTTAAAATGCTGGCAGTTTCTTAAATAGAGAAATAACAAAAAGAAAGCAAAGTTTTCAAAGGGTAATCTGGACTGATGGACATGATGAGTATGTCTTGGGTGAGAAGAGTGACAAGGTAGAGAGAGGTATGCGGTAACAATCTGAGTGGAGGGGAACTTGGATTTGGCTGGTGGAGCCGGAAGATAGAGAAAAGGTTGCATCTCACTCTTTATTTAGCTATTTTCCCATGGTACTGCTATGTAGACAAAGCCTTCTAGCTTTGCTACACTTTCCTGATGGGGAGGTTTAAGGAGTCATTTACACTCAAATTTCAGTCAATAATAATATTTTGTTTACTCAAAGATATGTCCATTTAACATAGACTAAGATATTTGTCATTGCCATCATGTTTCAGTGGTACAATTTATGCTCTTCTATCAGCATTGGTGTAAAGGTATCTTTGGTTTAAGACTGGGTTGGAATAGAAGTGGGATTCCCCATCATTCTGGAAATGACACATCTGGAGAAAACACTTTCTTGGTCGGTCAATAAAGCTGGCTCTCCTTGCTAAGAGCTGTCCACAAAGACTTGAAAAACTTTCCTTTAAACTCCTCTCAGAAAGGTCCTATCTTTCACTTCTCTTCTCAGGATTCCAACCTTCATAGACGTCAGTTTACCCTCTTTCCACTCTTGTTGGACATGATTACTGTCCGGTGCTACATGCTCTATAATGTGTGAAAAATTATTTCAAGATTTCACATCAGGAAAGATATCCCTAAGTGCTTGTCTCATTTGCTAGTCCCGATGTTCTCTCTTGAATTCCACCCTTACTATGTCTCTACTCAAATCCTCTAGCCACCGTCACTAAGTGTTTTCTTTTAGGTCATCATGAAAATGATAAGCTGAGGGCACCACACACACACACACACACACACACACACACACACACACACACACACATCTTATAGCTAACCTCCTCAGAGGCAGTTTCATCCTCTAATGCCGAATCCTAGGGTGGGGATTCGCCAAGACAAATGGGAAAATAATAATAGGGCCATATCTCCAACTGTGAAACCCATTCTCCTGCTCTAATGTTTTTATTATCCCTGTCCTGTCCTCAGTCCTTATATTTCCACACTGACAACTGTCAGTGACTGTCAGTGACAACTGTTCTGACTGACAACTGTCACGTCCCAATCAGCATTCAGAGCACTCACAAGACTATAGGAGTATGCCATATTTAAGTTTGTTTTCAGGGAAGAAATTAAAAACCATGGTAAAAAGTAAACAGAATAAAATTGCTCTCTTCTCCATTCATTAATTTTTTAATATATTTTAACAGCTTGAAAGTAAGGGATTAAAACTCAGCAGTAATGCTTGGATGAATGGCACTGTGGTAATTGACAGCACTGTGGGAAAGGACACATTCTTTCTCATCACATGGAACCAACAATCTCCCACTATTTCCCTCTGGGATCCCAATGGAACACCGATGGAAAATTTCACAGTGGACACAGATTCCAAAATGGCCTACCTCAATATTCCAGGAAATGCAAAGGTGAACAATCAGCTTTTAGATGTCCTTGCAAATTTGTTTCATAGGTGAAAACACATTGTTTAATATCATAAATATAGGTGCCAATACTTGTATCATTTCAAAATTAAGATAAGATAGAATGTACTTTCTATGCATATATGGTCCTGAAAATTTTGGTGATAGAAAAAAAAGAGAGAACTTACGCATTAGGAGAAAGGAAGAGAAGGGGAAAAATTAGGTAGGCTCAGAATAACTTCAAGGAGGCAATGTGGTAAGAGTCTGTGCAGCTTGCTGTGTAGACAACTACACAGTCATTTCTTAGTACTACCAGATCACAGAATCTGTGGACTTTGAGATCAACACATAAGGCCAAGGCCAAGGCCAACTTTCCAAGATTTATTTTTCCCAACTGAGATTACCAGGTATGACAATAGTCAGGATGTTCTGTCCAAACTGCCTCAGCTCTCATCCTTTTTCCCTCAAAAACCTCAAAACTCTCAAAACCCTGTTTATCCTGCAACAAACTTACAAAATGTATTTTAGAGTCAGAAAGTGGATATCCAGAAAAGACTTTGATCTTGGATACTTAATACATTTCCATTAAATTTTTAGGTGGGTGTTTGGACTTACAGTCTTCAACCAAAAGTAGACACAGAAATATTAACTGTAACAGTAAATTCTCGGGCAGCAAATCCTTCCGTGCCTCCGATCACAATGAATGCTAAAATGAATAAAGACACCAACAGCTTCCCCAGCCCAATGATTGTTTATGCAGAAATTCTACAAGGGTATTTACCCATTCTTGGAGCCAACGTGACTGCTGTCATTGAATCACAGAGTGGGAAAACAGAAGTTTTGGAACTTTTGGATAACGGTGCAGGTAATTCACAGGTTTTTCTGCATAAGCTTCTATTTCCATAACTCAGGATATGCTATGGGTCCCTGTGGCAGTGTGGGTCAGAGGGACAGGCACCAGAATTGGTGCAAATTCCAGGTGAAACTTAAAAAGTGATTTGCAAGTATCTTGCACATTGTAAGGACTCAATAAATGTTATTAACTGTGATTACTGCTTGTCATCTAGACCACCAATGTCTATCACTAGATAGGAAAGTCTTGTTCAGGAGATTGAGTGCAGCATCGGGAATTCTGAACAAGTGTTTCTTAGGGGCACATCATCAAAAAAGTCTGGCCAGAGAGAGCGAAACAGCAACAATATGGGATTAAGCGGTACAGTTTGGGCCCCTGGCAGGGGAGAGGTGACAGGCAGGAGTAATTCCCAACAGCTGGGGAAAAAAGTGCACAGATAGTCTTGGGAACTGAGGCCCAAGGGCAGGCAGACCTGCCGTAAGAGAGGAGGGGATGTCAGTGGGGCATCATCAGATACCACATCTGACTGGAAGGAAACAAGACATACAGCGTTGGTCATGCTCTCTCTCCTTGGTCTGTGTGAGTGAATGGTACTTAAAGACCTTTTCCCAGACTCTGGATTGTTCTGGGAACTAAACCTGCCTTTGAGAGATCACTGAGCAAGGAAATGACCATATCAACAATCTTCAGAGTTGTCAGAATTTTCTGTCAGCTTGTTTTCAATGTAATTAAATCAGTCAGCTTATAATCCTACCATCAACTATAGCTGGCCCTGTGAAAAATTTAGAAGGCACAATTGTTCTTTGGTTCACCTCAGTACCATCATCTGATGTGACAATGTTTTCCTAAACTATCCTGTGACCCTTTGCTTTTCCCTCACGCACTGATGCTACATCAGAACTCCTGCATCTTGTTTCATTTCTCAAGGTGAAATGAAATCTCTCAAATGAAACCTGATGACTACTTAGCTAATTTGGAATGCCTTTACTAAAGAAAGTATTGGTGTTTGACAATGACTTGGAGCAGGCATTCTCAAACTTTAGCGTGCAAGGGAACGACCTGGAGGGCTGTTTATAATGCTGAATGCTGGGCCTACTCTAGGGGGTCTAAGAGATAGACGTTCCTAATATGATCCAACAAGATGCAGGTGCTGTTGGCTCAAGGACCTCACTGCAGGAACATACCCCTTGGAGTATTAATCCCCCCGAGAAATGGGTTTGCAATCTAACAAATGACTCTAGTACTGGTGATCTGAAGAAGTGTCCTTATGATACAGTATTCTTGAGCTCTCCCAAATGTTTATTCTAACAATGGATGGGGTTTTCCACTGTCAAACCAAAAATTTAATGAATCACAGAGTAAGAGGTGAGGATTAAATATAAAAAGGAGCGGTTGAAGATAAGTCAAAATAAATAATTTGTAAGTGACTGTAGTGAGAATTAAATCCTATGCAAGACACTTTCTCTTCAGTGGAGATCCTTTTCATTTGAGTAGAGAGATGATGTAATTATGTTTAAAGTAAGAGCTGTAAGCAAACCATTTGGCAGAGAAATGGAAAGAGTACTATAATACCTGCATGTAAGTCGATAAGATGAAGGTATTTATCACACATACACAGCCATTGGTATGTGAGGATGTGTGAAATATCAGTACACCTGACACTGATATAATATTGTAAATCAACTCTACTTTGATTTTAAAAAACTCAGTTTAGAAAAAATCATATATATTATTTTGTACATACATACATAAAATAACTCAAGGGAATCAATTCAATAAGATATTGGATGGCAGAGCATAATGGAAATATTCCCCAAGGGGTCAATCACAAAACAGGGGGCCCAATCAAGGGGATATGCTTACAAAGCCCACATGCTTGGCTTAGAAAATGCTTAAATTTCTCATTTTCTTTACAGTAGTAACTTATTCCTTCACTTCTATAACAAGGTGCTGATGCTTTCAAGGATGATGGCGTATACTCAAGATACTTTACAGCCTATTCAGATAACGGCAGATACAGTTTAAAAGTACGGGCTCATGGAGGAGACAGTGCTGTCACACGAAACTTAAGGCATCCGCCGAACAGAGCTGCGTATATACCAGGCTGGGTAGTGAACGGTGAGTAACTCATAATATCTGAAACCCAGTGCTGGCTTGAGCAATTGCGAATTGATACAATGAAGGCTTCAAATACTTTAAAACTCAAAGGATAGCCCCATTTCTGGAATGAAGTTCTCAAGCTACAGTTTGCCTCCCAGTCAGCCTAAGCTTTGGTACAGCGTTTGGCATCTAGTAAGTGCTCAATAAATGTCAGGCATTATTATATTAGTTCAGAGCATCTTCCCTATAGCAACAATAATATGCCACATTTTCGGCTCAGGATGAAGGAAGCAGGCTAATGTTATATACCTAAGTATAAGCTAGTGGTAGAATTTATCCTTCAGATTACATATGCTGCAAAAGATACATACAGAAGTAAACATTTATTTGGAAAGTTTTTATTGAGTCAAAAGAAAAAAATGTGCAGTGGAAGGTGATGGTAAGGATTAAACAAGCTTTCTTTGTTAGCTTTCCTTTGTCTTGTCCTTTATCTTGCGACTTTTAGGGGCTTTCTGTTGGCAATTGGAAAATAACCTGAAATATTATTCCTTAGCACTCGCAGCAGGGAAGAAGTGGTTGGAAGAGAACCGTCAGCAATTTCCCCAGATTTATTCTCAGCTTGGACATAATTTGAGAAATAAAGCAATCCCTTGATTTTTAAAGCACATATTGAATTATATACCAATATTCCCATTCAGTGCAGCCTTATTTCCAAAGCGATCATCATCCAGTTCTACCCTACAACACCCTCCCTGGTCAGGATGCTAAAGAAAAAATTCTTCCATCAATTGCACGCTTATGACCTTGTCACCAAAATTAGTAAAATATGACTGTGTATATAGAACAAAAGGGGAAAGATGTGGGATAGGAAATACAATTCACTGAGTTCTGAAAATACTAGTATAGATTTGCCCATTTAATACCAAGAATTTTTAATGCAGGAAACATTGAAGGGAATCCACCAAGACCTGAAACTGATGAAGACATTCAGACAAACTTGGAGAGTTTCACCAGAACAGCAACAGGAGGTGCGTTTGTGGTTTCAAATGTTCCAGCTGGTTCCTTACCTGACCTGTACCCACCAAGTCAAATCACAGACCTTGAAGCCACATCAGATGAGGATGAGATCAGGCTAACGTGGACAGCACCAGGAGATAATTTTGATGTTGGAAAAGGTAAGGACGAAATGTTATGCAATGTTGATTAAGAGAAACTTGTTCAAAAGCAAGAGTGTAAGGGTGTGTGAGAGGAAAATAATTTATGATTGATAGCTCAGCAAAGTATTAATTTTACAACCTTATGTTTTGAAACATCAAATGTGATACATTTTAACCTGCTACCACTTTTCATACAAAGAAGGTAGCATTTGGTTGAGTTTAAAAATCAGAATTCAGCTTTTATGGAAAGATAAATATGGCTCTGGATACGAGTATGAGCTTGGCATAACTAAACAACATTTTTGAGGAAAATTAATTAAAAAATTTAACATGGTATACTCTAGTTTCTAAACTACATGTAATTTTTTTCTTAGTTCAACAGTATATCATAAGAACAAGTGGAAGCATCCTGGATCTAAGAGACAATTTTGATGATGCTCTGCAAGTAAATACTACTGATCTGTTACCAAACGAGGCCAACTCCAAGGAAACCTTTGCATTCAAACCAGGAAACATCTCAGAAGAAAATGCAACGCACATATTCATTGCCATTCAGAGTGTGGATAAAAGCAATCTGACATCAAAAGTATCCAACATTGCACAAGTACCTTTGTTTGTTCCGCAGGCAGATGAAGATCCTCTGCATCCTGATGACAGTCGCCCGAATTCCGGAGTCAGCATTTCTACCGTGGTGCTGTCAGTAGTGGGCTCTGTGGTCGTTGTTGCTGTCATTTTAAGCACCACCATTTGTATCTTAAGCAAGAAAAAAAATTCTAGTAGACCTAGAACAGGGTTTTAAAAAACATCAACAACAAAAGTGACAGACGTTTCTGAATTTTAAAATTTGTCATGTGTGATCATGAACTCATGAAAAAATGACTTTAAGAGTTCTAGAAGGGATACTTCGATTAAATATAAACATGCAGAGGTATTTGAAAAATTGTGAATCAACATTAAATTTAAATAATTGTATTTATTATTATTTAATCATAAAAGGTGATGAATAAAGATCTTTTTCCCTGTTCATACCTGGCTGTGTATTATCTGACACAAAACTTCTTTATGAAAATTCAGATTTCATCAAGAAGTTGAAGTTGTCTACCAGACTAGCCAAAATACAAGTGTAAGAAAGCAAATAAACAATATATGAGAAGAATGAACTTTGTCTTGGTACTTTTGAGCATAAATTGATTTTGTTATAGTCACCCGAAGTCTTAAATTATATACTACTATACACAATATAAATAAAAACACATTTACTGGACCTCATTGATATGGAAGACACTATTAAGGAAGCTGGGAAGAGGAAATAGGTGGGAGACCCCTGATGACTGGGAATGCGAGTTTTATTCTCATAGTATTCCTTGGGAATTGACCTGGGCAGTAGGGCATTTGGGGACTGCGCTGTTGAGACGGAATTTCTGTCAGCACCATTAGTTCTGCTAGTGGGCTGGCACCTGCTTGGCCAGTGCTAAAGGCTGTGGATGTGCAGGTAAACATGAAGAAAACATAGAAAAGATATAAGTGCAGGGCAACTGGCTTTTTATTGAGAGGGGGAAAAAGCCTTGAATTCCGTATTAGAAATAATAAATAACATACAACAGCCAGACTTTCCCTGTGTCCTTCCCACCCACCAACCACACAGCTCTGGAGGCAAAGCCTGCTAGCCTGTATCACCCTCCTTGATGCTCTGGGGCAATAGCTGTGCTCTGGTGGGACTCGGCTGTAGGCTCTCCCCTTCCAGGGCAGGCTTTGATTTAGATCTATTTTCAGGACTACATCAAGTAGCTAATTGTGCATTAATAAGAATAAGAAAAATAACTAAATGGTTGCCATTGTTGTATTCTGAACAAGCTATAAAATGTGTAGGACTCAGTACAAAATGAAAATGAGGAGCCCCTGTTCAAAAATTAATAAGAATTTCACAACAGCAACAGCAAAGCATTACACCAGGTACGAGGATCTTCTAAGCATGGGGCTCTGTGCAAATGCACAGGTCTCATGCCAATGAAGCTCTCCCTGTCTACAGTCCAGGATAAACTAGTGAGAGCACCTCTGGCGTAAAGCTTCTGCATGGGTTTTCCATTGTAGCCATATAGCACTATCCATGGTCTAACAGTTGATCTAGTTACCAAGAAAATATAAGATTTGGAAATGAAACCTGGGCACCATCACCTCTGACAGGGCATCTAGCTCCAGGAATAAATCTACGCTGTCCCAGTAAAGAAAGAGGGAGGCCAGTGTGGGGAAAGACAGCCCCTAGTCAACCCCAGAGGTTCGAGTGACAGCAGGATTCCTGAAGAGAAAAGAGACCACACTAGCAACCATCTAACTGGCTGCTGCCCCTGGAGGTGGGCAGTTGGCAGTGTCACAAGCTAAGTATCTGCCTGCAGGGGTCTATCCAAGCTATGGGACCAAGGGTGGTGTACATTCACAACCTCAGCTATTCAGCCAGGACTGAGGAAACCACTTTCTCATGCTCCTACCCATGTTACCTGGTGTTGGCTGGTGTAACAGAGCATGTGTAAATGGTGGGACCCAAACCACAGTGCCTGATGAGCATGCACTATGACGCCAGCATAAAATGGGACTCAGGAGGGCACAGCTCAAAGTAGCTGTGAAGTGAGCCAGGCCTGCTGCAGGTCTAACAGGAAAGTCTGGTAGCTAGTCTCCAAAAGGATTTCTAAAGATCCACAGCTCCTATTGTTCATGGCCTTATGTAGTTGCCTCCCACGTTAGGGCATGGGATGGCCACAGTGACTTGCTTTAATTAACAGGAAGGAGCAGAAATGATGGACAATGCTATTTTTTTGTGTTCTTGGGAACCCTGAGCTGCCATTTACAAAATTCAGCTCTGGTGATAGACAGACCACGGGAGGGGTCCCCAAAACCATCCAGAGAATGAATGAGGCCTAACTATCCCTGCTTCCCAGTCACATCTCAAGGTGACTCTCTTTGCAGTCATTAGCCTCCAAGCATGATCAGCAAAGACATCCCCTATTTAAGCCCAGTAAACCAACAGAATTACGGAGAAGACAAAACGGCGTTTGTTTTAAACCACTAAGCTTTCAAATGGTTTGGTCCGTAGCACTGGATCACTGAAACAACCAATGGTGGTATTAGTCAGGCTTCCGTCTGGCAGTCAGAACCACCATAAACATTACAGAATTGAGAGTTTATTACAGGGGTAACTGGGGCAGCAAAGAACTGAAGAAAGAATCGGAGAATCAGAAAGAAAGTTACTAACAAGCCTCCCTGGAGCAATGGAGTTGGTTTTCAGTGTTGGATGTTGGAAGCTAAGAAGGCCAAGGCCTGGCCTGTGACCGTGAGAGGGCTGGTGCAGAAGTCGTGGGAGACTGTTGCCTCTGCATAGCTGCCACCTTTGTGAGTTCGTTGCCAAGTGTCTTGTGGCGGGTCTGGGATGACGACAAGTCAGCAGACCAGCATTTGAGAAGGAGTTGGACATGGAGTTGGGAAGGGCAAGGCTGCCAGACCATCTGCATCGGCTTCTTACTGACTCCTCTCACCCTCTCCCTTCAGTTACCGGGGCTGTCGCGCTTCTGCCTTCCAAATCTCAAGCAAACGTCTCTTTCCACCAAATCTAACCTAAAACCATACAGTTTCTGTGAAATGTATTTCTGTTTTCTCCAAGTTACCTTAGCAAAGTCAATTCAAACATGGAAACACGTAGTGATGACACTGTTACACAGCAAGGAATCTCCTTACGTGGCAGTAAGTGGACCCTGTCCCTAACCTGATAATAAAAATGGAAGCAACAGGAAACTATGAACTCCTGTGACCTGGCGAAGCACTCTCCACATCGGCTGCACTGATTACAGAACTTCCACCCCTATGAGGAACTGTGCAGGCATGTGGCATTGTGTTCACTTATCCAATAAATCCTTATCTTATAAGCCTCTTACACTGTTTATATGCTGATAAAGCCAAGCGAAAACAATTTAAGATGCAGTTTCCAAATGATACACACAGTTTCAATAGTAAATAGAAGAGGAAGAACTACAAGAGCTTATGAATACAAATGAGAAAACTCAACTGTGTGAGAGCAAGGAAAGAAAAGGAAAGAAAAGAATGATTCAAGAAAGAAGGAGCAGTCAATTGGGTTTTTTTCGTTTTTGTTTTTTTTAAGAGGGAAGTAGAAATTTATTGAAAAGAGTTTTATTTATAAATGGGAGTCACATAATTAGCCTAACACACAAATGCAGCATAATTAATGCTATTAACCAAAATGTATGTTGTAAAATATCTAGGAAAATTATATAATTATAATGTGATTGACGCCATTTAAAGTGAAGCTCTGCCCTCTTCTTTGGGCTTGGATATTTTTTCTGTTGTCACATCCATGTTTTCTGATTCAAAAAGGTAAAATGTATTAAGGCATATCAAATCTCTAGACTTCTTTTCCTTTGACAAACAGACATATTAACTTCTTCATAAATATTCTTTGTTACCGTGATCCAGTGTCACATAAAATTCACACTAACAAAATACATATGTATCACTTTCATGAAATGTATAACTAGTCTCAACATTACATGCAAATCCCAAATATAGTTACAAAAATAGATAATAGTATGAGTATACGAATAATCCATGTTTCTATGGTTGTAATGATGCCAGTGTTTTCATAATAGTCCCTTTTTCAAAAATTATAACTTGACCCAAGGATTTTATATTAAGATTTACTGTGGTTTTTGAGCTCTCAACCAGAGCAATTTTTTTAAAGTGATTTTCAAAGAAAGATTTGACATTTCTTAGTATGAGACAAGTACAGAAGGAGGACTGACTTCCTCATTACACCATCACTTCAACGTCCTCATGTTACTGAAACACACTTGCATGCAAGAGAGGGCCACCTGCGTCCTTGGGTCTATGTCATGGGCTGTCTTACAGGGCAAACAACTTATCCAATTATGAGACTAGTCAATCATTTTTTGATTAATGTTGAAATGTGGTCAGTGAATATAGCAACACAGTTATTAGTGACCTTAATAAGAGAAATCTTGGTAAAAAAAACTGGGGAGTGAATAAATAGAGAAATTGTGTATCCACAATTCTTTCAAGAATCTTGACCATGAAGCAGGGCATAGACAAGGAGTAGAAATTAGGGAAAGTAATACGTGGTCAAAAGAGGTTTAATTGGTAGTATAATTATAAAATTTGTTGTAAATAGTATAGAACTATTTTTTTATTGAAGTACAGTCAGTCTACAACGTTGTGTCAGTTTTTGGTGTACAGCATAATAGCAGAACCATTTTGTTTTAAATTCTCTATATACTGAACTGATAACAAAATTTAACAATTCTTTGTAATTAGACATTGGTATGATAACAACAAAAATTAAACCTTAGTTTTCTCATCTCTAAAAATACTCACCTAACACCCACACTAATACCCACTCCAAGTTGTATAAATCTCATGAGATAATGCTAGGTACTTGGCCTCATTCCTGAGTGTACTTAGGGTTCAATTCATAGCAGCTCCCATGCTGAGAAGCTTTGTACTGTTGCACCCCAAACTGGAGGATCTTAGCACTGAGGGCCACCTGTCCATCAGTCAGTCAGGATGTTAAGCTCTTACTGTTTATCAACACTCTGTAGCTAGGCTCTGTGGATAGAATGGTGAATGAAAAAACTAGTCTACGTCCTCATGGAGGTTAGAGCCTCACAGAAAGACAGACATGAAACAAATCACAAGATATAAATAATTACAAGCTATCAAGGTGGTCTGAAGTTTCATTCAGTAATTGTATGTCCCATGATACGTATCAAGCCCATAAAGAAATAAAATTCTCATCTATCCACACCATTGACCTTCCATTCATATCCAGATATTTCAGGGGCATAAGTTTTTACCTTCAGTGTGACCCTTACTATTGGAACAAGATAGTATTTAGTATCCATCAGGATACCATTTCCCCCAAATCAACCATGCAGGCCCAAATCTGAGAACAAAAGATAGCACGTACCCCAGATTCTAAGCTTAGAATATTGCAAGCCACATCTTCCTACAGCAAGTGAGAGGTACTAGGTCAGCCAAAACTATAGTATCAACACCCACCAATTCTACCACCCTGACCACATCCGCACCCAAGAAGAGGACTAGGAGAGAGAGAAAGGGCTTGGCCTTTAGGGGAAGTGCAGTATTCTGAAAGGATGCTCCTGAGGAAAATGTAAATCTCAGGAAGCCACGTAAGTCAAGAGGTGGTAATCCCTTCACACCAACACTGGATGGGCAGAGTTCCTGATGTTGCTGAAATGGAATAAAGGGCAGGAGAGTGAGGCTGGGAAAGGCTGATTTGCTAGCGTAACCACCTTCATACACAAAAGATTTCATGCATGTTTGATACATTAAGGAGTGCAGAGTTTCTTAGAGTGGAATTGTAGAATGTGACTGGGCTTAATCTTGAGATCTCTCATGTCAAGAGACTGTGTAGAGAAGAGAGCCTCATAGGATCCATCTGAGAACATGGTAGAGAACAACTTTTGAGCATCTACAATTCTGAGTGACAGCTGAAACCACACAATAGCAGGGCAGGCTCACGAGGAAACACTGGCCCCTCTTACTCCTCAAGCAGAATACCCCTAGGAAAGGGGGGGGGGATACTGAGACTGAGGCCTTCTACTTCCTCTTCCCCTACTTCAAGTCAGAGGCACAAGTCTGGCTTGAGTTAGAGAAAGGGAAAGAGAAGTGTTGCAAGTAAAAGACAAATATCTTAAAATGAATAGGATTGAGTCTTAACCATCAAGCCAAAACTGTCTGAAAACTCAAAATGTACAATACTAATGTAGCTGAGCTGTCATGTCAGCATATCAGAGAAACTGCTACCCAATGTGACAGGGGAGCTCAATAGAACACAGCTCCTTACAAGTACTGAAACACATTATTTTCCCATCATATCCCAGAGAGCACACATTTATGGTGCACAATTTTATGCTGACACAAATATATGGTGACAAAACAACTGATATCCAGACTCCATTCCCTAGACACCAAACTCCTACTGTGTTTCCATTCGCTCCTTCCTGTAAAGAACATGTGTTCATCTCTCCAGCACCCATTGTCCCTTCCTCAGGCAAGGTCCAGGCATTTTTCATGCTGAGTTTCTTGGCAAGTCCTTGTCTTCATTTCTAGTCAACCCTCCTACCATCACCCTCTACCTCTGGTGCCTGGTGAGGTTGCATCCCTTGGATTGGCCCCACTTCCCTCTATTTCTGGCTTCTGTTTCCATAGAATCCCAGTTCTTACCTAGGACCACCACACATACAACTCCATAAGGATTCATTCAAATCATGTCGTGTATTAATGGTACCCCTGGAGTTTCACAATGCACAGCCTCTGTGTCCTCATGTGATGGAGGGCCACAGAATAAAACTGACACATGAAAAAATATGTAGTCTTTGTAGAAGATTGTAGACGTAGCAGGAAGCAGCACAGCTGTAGCAGCTATGACAGCCTGTTATACATCTGTTCAAGGAACATCTGTTGCAAAATAATTATTTGAATTATTATCCCAGTGCCCTGCTTTCTTTAATAATCTGTGATGATCTGTACAGTTCACACATGCTACACACTGTGTGTCCAGTTATCTACTGTCACATGGTACAGGAAATACGGGAGTGGCTTTTACACAAAATTGTCATAGAGACATATGAGAAACTGAAAATTAGCAATTTGGTGATACAGAAGAAGAGCAATCACTCACTCCATAATTTGAATATCTGGTTGGACTCGAAAGCAACAACAATCAAAATTCTGTGCTTCTCTCCGAATGTGAATCCATGCATGGTTTCTCAAATATGCCTGCATCCAAGATGGAACTTTCTTCCTAAAGTAAAATAAGGTGCTCCAGATTCCAGAGAGTCTAATATCAGGGCATAATGCCATCAGAGGGAAGTCCGCTATTGAATTTCCATTCCATGTGCAACCATGTGCAGCTTCTGTTCCATCACCATGAACATCTCTCTCTCTCTCTCTCTCTCACACACACACACACACACACACACACTTTTTAAGCCAACATGGAAAATGAGAGTAGTTTAGAGAGCTGTTTAGATATAGATTTGTCAATTTTGGTCAGGAAACAAAATAATTCTATAAAACAGAAATCATTCTCTTCACCCATACCTCCTTCTGAATTTCTTATCTCTGAGAAAGAAAAATATCTCACCACATATTCATTCAAATGAGAGACCAGGAGACCATTCAATAACATCTCTTTTGTCACTCCCCACCTCATTTTCAGTGATGCTGCCTCAGTTCAGCATCCATCATCATCTCCTGGATACAGATGGTCCCTACCTTGTCTCTCTGTCTTCATTCTCTGCTCTCCAACTGTCACATTGCCCCCAAAGTAATGAGCAAAACCAAAATAGCTCCCAAACTATTTTCAAAATAAAGTCTAAATGCCATGAAGGTGCAACTATGACTGTTTATACATCACTTTTCCCAGGCACCAAGCACAAAGGGACCAAAATATTTGTCAAATGATAAGTGTTTGGTCCACCACCATGTGGCCCTTTCCTCCACTTCCCTACCTCTTATTGTACCATCCCTCTGGTCTCTTTAATCAGTCAAAGACTTTCAATTTTACATCTCTTGATCTTTCTCAGGAACACTGTACTCCCCTCATTCTTCTCCATTTCTCATCTTACCATCTTCAGGTGTCTGCCTTCTGAACACATGCCCCTCTTTCAAAATCCCACTGCTACTGCCTTTTCTGGCTGCTTCCCCCACCCTCAGGCAGAGTAGAGCACTCTTTCTTTTGTGTCCTACTCTCGATTCTTCCTATAGAATTTTAAATCTCAAGTGCATTTACTTGTTTTTATATCTGACATAAGCCTCCTTAGCCCTTATCAACTATACAGGGAGCTCTTTGGATAACATGACTGCATCCTGGGAAGGGAGAATAAAAGAAGAGAGAGAGAAGGATGAAGTACTGAATATATGAACACACATACACATACAATAATTTTCCCATTCTTTTTCCTTGCCCTCTTACAACCAGTTAGTCACCAAGTCCTGTCAATACTGAATATCTCAAAAAGCTCTCTACCTATTTTTATCCTTAGTTCATGACCCCAGCATCTCTCACCTGGATTCCTACATAACCCTTTGCAAACAGAGCCACTATGAACCATTGTGTCAGCTGTACCCTGCCTGAAAGCACCCAGCCTTGTCAGGGGCAAGGAGAGTGGGGATGAAATACAGTCCAAACTCAGCTCCTAAGACTAAGGTTGAGCGGCGGCACTATTTGATCATTTGTCTGCCCAAAGGGGACACATTTTCTAATTCACAAGTTGTTTTTCTAATTCCTACCACATATGTGCTAGCAATGCAGCTTTGTTTCAACCATTCTTCATCCTGTAGTCAGAGTCTTTCTAAAGTACCAATCTGATCCTTCTACTCACCTTTCCAAAATCTTCTAATGACTCTCCTTTGCACTCAGTATGAAGTTCAAGCCCATGATATGACTGATAATGTCTTTCATGTTCCATCTCTTCTGCTTTGGTGTTGCGTCTCCAGTCACAGTTCTCACACTTTCTGACATTGTGTTTACTGGGTTCCATCCACCCTCTCCCCATCCCCAGGCTGTGAGATGATTTTCTGTCTCTTGGAACACCCCGTCTCCATCACCCATCCATTTCTACGTCTGCAGTCACATGGATGACTCATGCTCATCCTTTGAGTCTTAGACGAGGTGTCAGTCCCCTGGGAAGAACTCTCTAACTTCTCCAGTCCCCCTTTGATTGGGTCAAATTCCTCTCCCCTCACCTCATTCTTACCCCTTGGATAACACTTAAACTTGTATGTTTTAATTGACAATTTATTTGTCTTTGTTTCCTTCCAGATGGTGAGCTTCCTGAGAGCAGGAGACAATCTCTTATTATCACTCTACCCTTTATGCCTATCACTATCCTCAGTAAAACCTTGTTAAAGGAAAGCAGGGAAACTGTCTTTTCCAGAGTTTCAGTTGTAACGAATCAATCCCAGTGCTGACAAAAGGACCACAAAAGGAACCAGTAACAACCTTACTCTACGGGTTTACACTATAGGGAGACAGTGTTACACCTTAGACAGGAATGCTAAGTCACCCCATCCAACAAAAGTATCTTGAACTATATCCTCATTGCTACTGGAATGACAAACCTTTAGCCTAACATTTCCTCTTAAGTAATCTCCCAACTAGCCTTCAGCCTCTATTTAGGGTGACTCAAAATTTTTATACAAATACAGTTCTGCCTAATATATTCCTCCAATACCAATTGCTTCTATGCCCAGGATTTTACTTTAATCCTTCAAGTTAGTTTCAAATATCTTAAGGCCAGAGTCATTCAAAAGTAGCTAAAAACTTACTTCACACTTGAGAAAGGCAGTCCTTCTTCACTCTCCTACATCAGCTGGCCACTCTTCCCACACTCCTGCGTGAACAGCAACACTGATCCGCCCAGGTGCCTGAGCTCAAATGCAGAAGTCATCTTTTCTTTGAAACGCTGACCTTTCTACCTGATTTTTCATGGCTGACTCTCTTTGTACATCTCTGTTTAGAGATCTCCTCATCTCTGTCAGCCCAGTTCTAAGCAGAAACTCAGTCACCATCACATCCTTCATTTTAAAATTCTCTAGAAGAAAACATAGACAAAACATTACCTGACATAAATCTCAGCAATGTTCTCCTAGGTCAGTCTACTCAGGCAATGAAAATAAAAGCAAAAATAAACAAATGGGACCTAATTAAACTTGTAAGCTTTTGCACAGCAAAGAAAACCATAAGCAAAACAAAAAGACAACCTACAGAATGGGAGAAAATATTTGCAAAAGAGGAGACCGACAAGGGCTTAATTTTCAGAATATATAAACAGTTCATACAACTTAATAAGAGAAAAACAAACAACCCAATACAAAAAAGGGCAGAAAACCTAAACAAGCAATTGTCCAATGAAGACATACAAATGGCCAATAGGCACATGGAAAAAATCCTCAAAATGGCTAATTATCAGAGAAATGCAAATCAAAACTACAGTGAAGTAACACCTCACACCAGTCAGAATGGCCATCATTCAGAAGTCCACAAACGATAAATGCCAGAGAGGGTGTGGAGAAGAGGCAACCCTCCTACACTGCTGGTGGGAATGTAGTTTGGCGTAGCCACTGTGGAAAATGTATGGAAATTCCTCAAAAGACTAGGAATAGACTTACCATATGATCCAGCCATCCCACTCCTGGGCATGTAACTGGAGGGAGACTTAATTGAAAAAGATACATGCACCCAATACAAGCAGCACTATTTACAATAGCAAAGACATGGAAACAACCCAACTGTCCATGGCTCTGGCTCTAACTCCTCCATTTCCAGCCCTGCCTCCCACCAAGGTTATAGCCACCAGCATACCCTGAGGAAAGATGTAATTTCTCTTCACATCAAATCCAGCTCTCCCACCAAAAGCACTGGACACATAGACTCTATAGGGATGCCCTCACAGAAGAGCACCCCCTCCAGACTGCAATAGGTAACTATTTCACCTAAATTCATAGAGATGTAAAAAGTTAGCAAAATGAAAGACAGAGGAACTGATCTCATTTGAAAGAGCAGAAGAAAACGCCTGAAAAAATTAAAATGAAACAGAAACAAACAATGTACCAGATGAAGAATTCGAAGCATTGCTAATAAAAATACTAACCCAATTAGGGAAAGCAATAGATGAACACGGTCCGAATTTTTACAAGAAACTAAAAAGTAAGTAAAAGAACCAGTCAGAACTGAAGAACAACTGAAATGGAAAGCAGTAGACTAAGTGACACAGGAGAAGGCACAAGTGGTCTGGAGGACAGAATAACGGAAGTCGCCCAATCAGAGCAGCAGAAAGAAGAAAGACTTAAATGAAACAGTTTAAGGGAATCTCTAAGACAACATCAAGCACACCAGTATTTACATTATAGGGGTCTGAGAAGAGAGAGAAAGGGGTCAAACATGCATTTGATGAAATGATAGCTGAAAACTTCAATAGATGAAGAAAGACTATTTGACAAGATTCCACATCTATTCATGATAAAAACTCTCATCAAAGCTGTTGTTGAAGGAATATATCTCAATACAACACAGGCCATTTATGATCAGCCCACGGCTAACGTCACACTCATGGTGAAATGCAGAAAGCCTTTCCTCTGAATTCAAGAACAAGACAAGGGTGCCTGCTCTAACCACTTCTATTTAACATAGTATGGGAGGTCCTAGCCACAACAATCAGAAAAGAAAAAGAAATAAAAAGCATCCAAATTGGAAGGGAAGAAGTAAAACTGGAACTACTTGCAGATGACATGATACTATGTATAGAACACCCTAAAGTCCCCACCAAGAAACTATTAGAACTGATAAATAAATTCAGTGAAGTTGAAGGATACAAAATTAATATGTAGAAGTCTCTTGCTTTTCTATACACTAATAACAGACTATCAGAAAGAGAAAGCAAGAGTACAAGCCCTTTAAAAATCACATCAAAAAGAATAAGATGCCGAAGAATAAACTTAACCAAGGAGGTGGCCTATACTCTGAAAACTATAAAACACTGATAAAGGAAAGAAATTGAAGATGATACAAAGAAATGAGAAGATATCCTGTGTTCTTGGATTGGAAAAACTAATATTGTTAAAATGGAATACTACCCAAAGCAATCTACATATTTAATCTACAGATAGCATTCACTATCAAAATACCCAGGACACTTTTCACAGAACTAGAAAAAATAATACTAAAATTTATATGGAACCACAAAAGACCTAGAATTTCTAAAGCAATCCTGGGGAAAAAGAACAAACCTGGAGGCATAACCCTTCCATACTTCAGACAATACTACAATGCCACAATAATCAAAGCAGTATGGTATTGGTACAAAAAACAGACAGAACTAGTCCTTAAGCCATTTTGGGTCTACTTTTGTGTATGGTGTAAGGGAGTGTTCTTACTTCATTGAGTTACATGACGCTGTTCAGCTTTGCCAACATCACTTGCTGAATAGACCATCTTTTCTCCATTGGATATTCTTGCCTTCTTTGTCATTGATTGACAATAGGTACATGGGTTTATTTTTGGGCTCTCTATTCTGTTCCAGTGATCTATATATTTTTTGTGCCAGTACCATGCTGTCTTGATTACTGTAGTTTTGTAGACTAGTCTGAAGTCAGGGAGCATGATACCTCTAGCTTTGTTCTTTTTCCTCCAGATTGCTATGGCAATTTGGGGTCTTTCATGATTCCCATGTTATTTTATTTACAATTGTCGAGATACAGAAGCAACTCAAGTGTCCATCAACAGATGAATGGATAAAGAAAATATGATATATGTACATACAATGAAATACTACTCAGCCATAAAAAAAGAATAAAATTTTGCCATTTGTAACAACTTGAATGGACTTGGAGGGTATTATTAGCATAGAGTATTAGTGAGGTAAGTCAGACAGAGAAAGACGAGTGCTATATAATTTTATTTATATGTGTAATATAAAAATAAAACAAATTCATGAATATAACAAAAAAGAAACAGATTCACAAATACAGAGAATAAACCAGTGGTTACCAGTGGAGATAGAGGAGTAGGGAAGGCAAGATAGGGGTAGGGGATTAAGAGGTACAAACTACTATATATAAAATAAATACACTACAAAGATATATTGTACAATATAGGGAATATAGCCAAATTTTATCATAACTATAAATGTAATATAATATATAAAAATTGTGAATCAGTATATTGTATACCTGAAACTTATATAATATTGTACACCAGCTATACCTCAATTTAGAAAAAAAAAAAAAGAATCATGTAAGTGTTAAATGACTGAGAAAAGGGTCAGGTTTAGATTCATCTGACTCCAAAGACAGCTCACAACACTACGTGTACAAGTATTCCAAGCTAAGGAACATTGGCAAATTTGTGTTCAACTCCAAAAAACAAATCTAATTGAAGTATATTAAGTTTTCAAGTTATACAAAGGCTTAAAGCATTCAATGCTATTTGAAAACTGATATATTCAAGCAGTTATCATGGCAGGTAACCAAAAAACCCACTTGCTCCTTGACTCACAGCTGTCCCCAAACACTCAGCTTATATCACTTCCTTCTAAAGGAAGAATAGAAATACTAATTAACTGCCACTCCCACTCTAGTTCCTTTATTCATTTTTGTTTTATTTTTCTTTTTAAGCTGGCCTTTTTCATCTGTTATTTCCTTGTGCTTTTCATTTCAGTTCCTCATTCTTCCATAGAGTTCTTTTCCCAGGACTGGAAAGTATCTAATATTATTGGATGACAATGACAATTATCACAATGAATGGCCACCATGATGAGGAAGATGACTACACAATCAAAAAGAATTGCTCAGTTCAATAAGTACTTAACACCTTAGCTGTCTTAGAAAGTATGATGAATGTTCAGCATAATCCCCATTGCTACTTAACAACTAAACAACTCTTTAGGTTAAGAAAAGGAAGTGCCTCAAGATATTTCAGTAATATATTATACTTATGCAAATATGTGGGTCTAGAGTCAAATATCTCAGTTAAGCAGGCACATAAATTCTCTGCTTACATTTCTAATAGGTTAATTGCAGCAAGAGCAAAAATGGCACTCAGTCTGAGTGTTATCCTGTTCCTAACTTTGCATCTCTTGCCTAGAATGAAAAGCTCAATGGTAACTTTGAATAATAATGGGTATGATGGCATTGTCATTGCAATTAACCCCAGTGTGCCAGAAGATGAAAGACTCATTCAAAACATAAAGGTAAGAGAAAAATTTATTATCCAGTTACTTTTATTTCATTAAATATTTTCAACTCGTGTTGCCTAGGCACATACACACATTCATACAAAGTTATAACTTTACAAAATTGTTTTGACGGTATTCATCATTTATGTAGTATGTATCTGAACTGCCAAGATTAATATCTGCTTAGTTTAAGTATTATTTATCATACATTAATAGTATTAGTCATTCCCCTAATGAATTATTAAAAGGCCAGACTATCAATACTTTTTCAACTCATTAAGCTGACAGAAAGACCTTAGAGACAGCGGAAAATTATTCTCAAATTTTAGCTTTATAATGTTTAAATAACTAACTGACACTTAAGCCCTACAGGTTTATTATCTATTTTTTTTCAATTTTTCAGTTGTTCATACTTGTTCAACTCTGAAAAATTTGAAATTCTTCTGTATCTGATCTTAAGGAAAATATGTATTTTTGAAGTTGACTTACTTCCTAATTTTACTTGGGTTAGTCAGTATAATAAGACACTTGTTATATAGCACTTTATACTATTATCTTTGATCCTCCCAGTATCCCTATGAGGTAGTCAAAAACAGAGATGATTAATTATCTTTGTTGTATAAATGAGAAAAGTTAAGTGATTTGTACAGTCATACAATAAGTAGCAAAAGTGGAACTTGAAGCCACTGAGACCTATATATTTTTAGAAAATTACTTGGTAAAACTTTGCCTTTTATAAACATATGTCATATGAGAAGATAACTCAAAATAAATCTAGCAAAATTTTTTAAATTAACAATAAAAAACAATAAAATCTACCAAACTTTAAACTCCCAACCCAATTATAAGCACCTCTGTTTAATTCAACAAGCAACTTGCCAACAGGCTCCCAGTCTCCATCACCTTCATATTTCACTCAACACCCTCACGTCCTTCTCCAACTCGTAATGCTGAATGCAGGTCTGGATAGGTTTTAAAAAAGAGAATTGATTTCTAAGTATATGAAAATGGGAGTTTACAGACTACAGAGATATAGTAAAATATAACTTATTTTTCAGTTAGTCTTTGCCAAAAATTTGGGGAGAGGAGCTTAGATTAGCTTCTTCTTGTTTGTATGTACACTTTCATGTTCATTTCATGTGAATTGTTACCACAAGGTGTTTTTAATATTGTCAGGAAATGGTAACTGAGGCTTCTACATATCTGTTTCATGCTACCAAAAGAAGAGTTTACTTCAGGAATGTAAGCATTTTAATCCCAATAACCTGGAAGTCAAAATCCGAGTACTTAACGCCAAAGCAGGAATCGTATGACCAGGTAGGGTGTTGTACCTAACTCCTAAACTGCTGTTTTCTTCTTGTAATTTTTAAAAATTAATACTCATAGCTTTTAATAATTAATAATCACGACTTTAGTATTTAAATTAGTAACATTACTGGTCTTAGTTTAGATGAAAAATTCCTTGTTTTTGTTGCTCTTGGGATCTGTTTTGGTTGTTTGTTCTGCTTTTTAGGCAGATGTCATAGTTGCTGATCCTAACCTAAAATATGGAGATGATCCTTACACACTTCAATATGGACAATGTGGAGAAAAAGGACAGTATATACATTTCACTCCAAACTTCCTGTTGACTGATAATTTGCCTGTCTACGGGCCCCGAGGTAGGGATATCTATTTTATACTTTTGTTTTCATTCCCGCTGGAAACAAACATAACGCTGTGGTTAATGGTATTTTTAAAGATTTTTAAAAGCAATAAATAGGTATTAATTAATCCCTTTGGAAATTTACTAGTTACGTTCTACTTAATTATACTTCTTGTGTTTGTGTGTTTAATAATAAAATTAGTCATTTATTGATACTAACGCATTTTAACCTTTTTGGTCTAATGAAACTTGTCAATTTCTAGATTTCCCTGACTCAATTAGGTTGAGGATATGGGGTAGGGAGACTTAAAATATAAGGAAATAGTATTTAAATACAGGTTTCCCCTACTACCTGAAAGTAGTGTTCCTATGAAACCTTTCATAAGTCAAAATGGCATACAGCAAAGAAGCAATTACTTTAGGACACACCTTGTTAACAGATGCACAGAATACATCAAGATAAAGCACAGATGCTCATAGACACAGTTCGAAGGTATGTGGTTTGATGCTGAGGTGCTGAGTGTAGCTCCCAGGGAAGGAGCTCGGCGGTGCCACCCCCCTCGCTCTGGGTGTGCACTGCCTGTAAAACAGCTGGCTGCAAAACCAGTGCTGAATGCTGTTTTTGCTCTCTGCCTCTTTTCAAAAAAGCAAAAATGCTCTTTGAATTTCCTTCCATTAGTGAAAACAGGTACTAATGTAGGTCTTTTTAAAAAAGTGAAGTGATGTAAAGTGAAATTTCAAAAAGCAGGGATATCTATATTGTAAATACAAATTTATAAGTGGCAATATTCTCTCATAGGCAGAGTATTTGTCCATGAGTGGGCCCATCTCCGATGGGGAGTATTTGATGAGTATAATGTGGACCGGCCATTCTATGTTTCCAGAAGGAACACCATTGAAGCAACAAGGTATCATTACACTGAACAAATCTGTTTTCATAACTTTTCACTTAAGAGTTTTTAATTTTTTATCCTAGGCAAACAATGGCATTCTCAGAGGTTCAATGCTCACACAGTTAATTGCAATATCCAGCCTGCCCCACTATGTTTTTGTCCAGCAACTTCTGGGGATTACACGTTAGAATCAAGATCAATCAAAAACTGGGAATCATGTCAGTACTCATGGGGAGTATACTAAAATATGTTACTGTCAGAGGAGAAAGGAAAGAGTTGTAACCTAAACCTTAACATACTTGAGAACTGGAGTTCAAGTTCCTATACAATCTTTTGTTCCATTTGATTCATAACGTTTTAGGTAAATTTGTTTCATTGAAATCAATTAAACTGTTAAATACATCATGTTAAATAGTCTCATGTTAAATATATTTTAATTTTCATTTAATCTTGAGCTTACAGGGAAAAAAGTACTTTTAATAAGGGTAAGTGAGAAAATTGATTTTTTAAGAAATATAATTCTGTGTAAATTTAGACAGGCCTTATTTATGAATAGACACAATATTTAAATTAAAAATAATATCAAGCATATGGAGTAAAGAGCATTAAGGAACAAAAGAAATCAATGTAACAGGAAGTTAGTCTTTGAGATAAAAAACATGCTAGAGGAAAGAGGTGTGGCAGAAAAATGCCTTTCCCATCCCATTTGTGTTGTTTGCATTATCTCTACTGAGCTGCCTACAATTTTTACAGACTAGGCTTTCAACCCAATACACTCATTCCTCTCACCTCCTCCCACCCTACTCCTCCCAGCACCACCTCCCTTATTTAAACAATGCTTGTTCATCCTTCAAAAATCAGTTTAAAACCTTCTTCCCTAAGTGTCTTTCCTCTCCCTCCATTTGGGTTCACATACCCTTTAAGACAGTTTTCAAAGCAGTGTAAGGGGTTTCTCTCACACTGGGCAGAAACTGTGTAATTTTATTTTCCCCACTAGATTTTAAGATCCTTGAGGACTGATTGTTTTTAATCCCCTAGCCTTGAGCATGGCATAAAGTAAAAGCTAAACAAAGAATGTATCAAACAACCAATTTTTCATAAATTAATGAAAAATGGATGAGTTTCCTTATTAGTCATAAAAAAGAGATATATTAGTTAAAAACTGTATCTAAAATAACATTTATTGAGCCAGGCACTTGTTGGAGGCAGTGTAAATTTAACTTTCATGCTCACCCTAAAGGTAACCCTCTTGGAAAATATGACTAACCATCTCCTCTAATCCTTGCAATACAAATAAATTTATTACAATGGGATTAATGTTATGAAGTACAGTATTAACATAGGATGGGAATGCATCCTGCAGATAAACAAGAACTCTTTGGAATCTTTTACCCACACCCCAACCCACTCCATTCCCTGCCAGGGACTTGACAATTATCTTACTTATTATAAAGACCAAAAGGTTTGAATGCACAAGCATTGTCATGCAGGGTTTATTTTTATTTCTTCCTTCAGTCTAGCTCAGCATTTTTCAAATGTAAATTGCAAAATGCTGTAAACACAAAACCACCTATGGTTTTCTATGTATGGGATATATATGTATCCATCTATATAGCAATATATATATGTATATATGTACCATACATAAGAAATTTAAGAGGGTTTTAAGCATAATGCTGACTTTCCCCTCTCCACTAGGAAGCAACTCCTCTGTATGGCATAACTCACTTAATCTTCACATCCCTGTGAGTTAGGAATTATCATCTTTAGCTCAAAGTCACAAGGATAATAGATGTACTGATCACATTAGTGAGCAATAAATATTAACACATACGAATTAACATCATTATTCTTGTCGAAATCGATAGTAAATAGGGGTAGGACACTGTGCCCATCTCTGTCAAAATGGAACGTTGGTACATGATCTATAGCAACTGTCACTGAGGGAATGACTTTAGAATGTTAATCTTTATTCATAATTTCTCTAGCCTTCATATATTTTTTCTTTCATCTAATTCTTTCATCATAGATGCTCAACTCATATCACTGGTGTTAATGTGGTTTTCAAGGAATGCCAGGGAGGCAGCTGCATAACAAGGCCGTGCAGACGTGATTCACAGACGGGGCTGTATGAAGCAAAATGTACATTCATCCCAGAAAAATCCCAGACTGCAAGGGAATCCATTATGTTTGTGCAAAGTCTCCACTCAGTAAGTACCTTCTTCTTCTAGTCTCACAAAGGAAATTTAGGGGGAAAAATAATTAGGGAAGCTGGATTTTCTGTTATGAAATTATGTATACCATAGAAATGAAGGAAATTACAAAGACAACTAGTTAGCAGTCATTTTCTCCAGTCCTGTGTCACAGTCTGTCTGGAAATTATTCCATTCTTTTTACTAACTTGTTTTTCTTTTTTTCTTCAGATGTAGAACTGTACCCTTCCCATTGGCATCACAGAATTTCTTATAACATCCCTTTCCTCATTTGACTTCTGTGGACTTGTGTCCACAACCTTACTTTTAACTCTTTCTAAGTATAGTAATACTACTTTTCCAAAGTAATTCATTCAATAGCTTTGGAAAGTACTGACATTCTCTATTTTCCATTAACTTTACACTAAAACACACAAGTTGTAGCAAAGCAATACTGTGAAGACATAAATGGTCCTGTCTCTACAAAACAAAGGGGAAAACTTCACAATCACCAATCACAATACAACAATTTAAGTTCCAAAGCTAATGTTTGACTCGAAATATCTGGTTTAAATGTATAAAGCTCAGTAGATAAGAACAGGAGCCTTGAAGTCAGATAGACTTGATATCAAAACCTGGTCCGTCATTTTCAAGCCATGTCACTATGAGCAAACTGTTAAATCTCAGGTTTAGCTCTCTCATCTTTTAAATGGGAATTATAATACTCACTTTACAGTGTCATTGTTGTTAGTTTTATAAGAGCTAATACATATAAAGTATGATCATAGTGCTTAGCACAAGCTGAGTACAAAATGAACTTAAAATTTTTTAACTTATAAAATATTTGGATAATAGTGAATTGTCTCTTCCCTTGGATAAATCCAGTCTTAATTAATGCAAACATATTATAGTTATATAATGAAAGTTTACAAACATGTAAAGAAGACTTTTAAATGTGAAACATATGAGTTATTAAAGACAACAGATCAAAGTAAAGTATACCATCCGTAGATAGTAAACTAACATTTAAAAGAAGCAAATATTTATATACCAAATTACTAGCAACATATACATCCGTGGGTAGTGGTTTATAAAGGCTTGCTGTTTCCAATAAAATTTTTTTTTTGGAGTCTAGGGCATAATGATGAAGGACTTGAGTAAAAATATAGACTTGATAATTTCTTCTAAAACTCCTAAATGAATCCAATGAAGATATTTAAGCAGAAATTGTTTTTTCCAGAGCTCCCTCCTGGAAATATTGGAAAGATAAGCTAAGAAGTTTCACTTTAACTTGCTGAATCTGGGTCAGCACAGGCTAGCCAAATAATTCAGCATCCAAATAGGTATCAGATCATGTGACACAAGAGGATAACTGAAATATATACTGCCTGTACCAAACTATAAATTCCAAAATCATTTGGCTGTGAGAAGATAACTCATGCCTCCTACCTGGTAAATAAGCAATAATGAAGAAAGAAAATCATGTAGCTGAAATATGGAGGGCAACTAATTATACAAGATATGGCTCAGAGACAAATACTGTGCTTTAACCATTTATCTTGTCCAGAATAACACTACCTTCTAATTAACATAACATAGACTAAATATATTGCATAGCATCCGTACCCAGGGCATAAGCTCAGACCCAGGAGAAATAAGATCTGAAATGTTGAATGTTCAAGTCTATGATTCCCTTCCCTGAAACGTCATTACTCCCACTTCATGCTCAACACTGTGCTAGGAGCTGAAAAAATACTGAAATAATTTAAAATATCTATTCTTGAGGAACTCAGTTTAGTGAGAGAGGTAGAGATATAAGAAAAATATACTTGGGTACAAAGTAGAAAGAGATAGAAACCAAGTGCTATGAGAGTACAGCAAACCTCTCCAACTGGAGGTCAGAGAGTGATTTCTAAAGAGGTGAGTTTTGAGCTGGGATTTGGAAAAAAATAAGTATGAACTTGCCAAAGCAGGACAGGGAAGGGAGTTACAAGCAAAGAAACAGGTTTACAGAAGCAGAGTGGAAAAATACAGGGAAGTCACACATGACTGTACAAGTTGAGCACTGCCCAAATTACTTGCATCTTGGTCACTAAAGATTTTAATATAGATTGGAACAATTTTCCATAAAAAGCAGTAAAAAAAGACTTGAGAAAAGGGCACCCTTTCCTAAACTGCACAAAATTTTCTCTCCTTTTTTCCATTTGGATTAGTGAGACCCTGTGAAAGTTTCCAGCATACTCTAAGGATAGGAAAAGGTTCAGTGTTCTATAAGCAAAGCATACATAGTGAGCAAGAGGCAGGAAATAGGACTGAAACAAGAAACTGGAACCTGCAAAGCTAGGGTGTTTGTATTTTATCAACTTCAGATTGCTGATGTGATCAGCCAATTCAGGAAGATAATTCTACTAGCTGTGAAACACAAAATGGAGCGAGATGACAGTGGAGGCAGGGAGACCAGCTGGAAGGCCACGGCAACAGGCAGATTTAGGGGCCTGAAGGCCCTGGATAAAGCCAGTGGCTGTAGCAAGAGGAGCTAGATTTGATAGGCATTTCATATCATCAAGATGATTACAAATCACTGCTTCGACTGAAAAATGTACTTTTCTCCCATCCAATATAACCCCTTCTGGGAAATGTAAATCGGAAACATAATAGAAGGAAAACAAACTCTTAAAACTTGAATAGAAGGTATTCAAGTTTAATAATTTAGTTCTACATCTGAGCTTACAGCTGGAGATTTTGTATGGGGAGGGCATTTGAAAAAACAAAATGAGACTTATAAAGCTAAGTTTTTACTGCAAGATGAATTCCTTTCTGAATGCTGCATTAGTTTATGCGAGTGTCTATCCAAGTTACTACGTTTTCAGAACTTGGAGGATTTTCACAGATTCTTTAGTAATGAAACATCATGTGGCAGAATTACTGGATACAAATCACCATTTGCAACTGAAAGAGAAGCAATTGCATTTCCTTATTTCATCCTACATTTTCATTACTTTTTCGGAAGTATTTTATTTACAGCAGAATTCATCAGAACTAACAGCATTTGAGGTTGTGAGAATATCTGTCATCAAGGTTTTCAATAAACTATAAAGAGACAGAAAATACCTGGGCAATTAAAGAAGGCCATTTTCTTTATCCCACTTTTAGGGGGCAGCTAGAAATTACTGCAAATCCTGTCCCCCTCTCCATTAAACTTAATTCCATGCTCGAGTCCCACCAGAGCCTAGAAGGGAAAGTAAGAAGTTAACTTAGCAGTTGTGCCAGCTGTCACTACCCCCCATGCTATGATCTGCCTATATCTAAAAGGAATCACCAAATAACTTCCCAGGATATACTAATGGTTTTACTTTGCTTTCTCTCCACTCAAGTATGCAAAATGGACGTCAGAATGTTAGATTATGAAACGATTTTTAATTGTCAGGAGATAAAATCTGTGAAGGATGTATACAGCACCCAACTGTGTATTTGGGAAGGAAGGTAACGCCTCATCAGTGGCCATATTATTGTCTTTTAACTGATCTTTTTCAGGTGACTGAATTTTGTACAGCAAAAACACACAATACAGAAGCTCCAAACCTACACAACAAAATGTGCAATAGGAGAAGCACATGGGATGTAATCATGGGCTCCAGTGACTTCCAGAATGTATCTCCCATGACAGGAACAAACCCACCATCTCATCCCACGTTTTCACTGCTTAAGTCCAAACAGCGAGTTGTCTGTCTGGTACTTGATAAATCTGGAAGCATGGATTCAGTAAGATCTTTATTTGTTAGCGCTCCTAAATTAAGCTTTTAAGCTAATAGAAATATAATTTAATCTTAGGTTTAATTCTACTAAGCTAACTAAAATATATTTTTGTTATTGTAATAAATTTAATTACAAGGATTTTATATGGACAAGCACTAGAAGATAATATACCAAAATAAAAAGTTGTTTAAAAAGGTTATTGGATTATGAATAATGTTTATTCTTTAACTTTAAATTCTAACAAACTAGAAGTAACATAACTGACAAAAAGAAAAAGTAAAAATTATCCATAATTCTACCATTGAGCATATGTCATTCTAGTCTTTTTTCTGTTTATGTATTTGTTTTTCCTCCTCAAAAATGGGATTATATCTTATATAATGTTTTATAATGATTTTTCTGCTTACTGTACCTTAAACACTCCCCAAGGAAAAAAATGATTCCATGACATAAATTTCAATGGTTTTATCATATGCAATACTATAATTTAGTCAAATAACCCCCCATTATTGGACATTTTGGTGATATAAAATTATGTTGCAGTGAACATTTTTGTATGCATTTTTAAATTATTTCTTTAGCATAAGTTTCTGAATATAAAACTGTTAAAGAAGGTAAAAATTTTTAAGGCTTTTCCAAGTATAAAATGACTGATTTTTAACATTTTTCTTTCAAATTATTTCTTTTTAATATAATTAAATTAAACTTTAAAATACAATAATCAATTATTATCATGATCTCTGGCCCATGAACAACCTTGTCTTTTACCAATCTTTCAAGACTGGAGGAGATTCGGGAATTGTTCAGACATCTTTTTCTTACAGGAAGACCGTCTCTTTCAAATGAATCAAGCAGCAGAATTATTCTTGATTCAAATTATCGAAAAGGGATCCTTGGTTGGGATGGTCACATTTGAAAGTTTTGCTAAAATTCAAAATAATCTAACCAGGATAACTGACCACAACGTTTACCAAAACATCACTGCAAATCTGCCTCAAGAGGCCAGTGGTGGAACTGCAATTTGCAGCGGACTCGAAGCAGGATTTCAGGTAAAATAAAAAGGCTTTTCTAAATATCATTTGCCATTTACCGTTGTTTTTAATTTTGTCCAGCTATCTTGGAACAAGGATCATGAGTTTATAGGCCCCTTATTTAAATAATTTTAGAGGCTTTCTGTTGTCTATAGCTGGAGCCTCTCTGAGTGTCGTTTTATCACCAACATACTCCAGAGATAACTGAGTTGCACTGAGGAGTGGCTAATTAGGGGAAGAAAAATCCAGTGTGCGCATAGCCATCATGATTTTAGTGAGGAGCAACTATGCATTGCAACAGTATGGATGTACCTAAAGGGTTTTATGCTCACTTAGTGAAATAAGTCATACAGGGAAAGACAACTATTCTGTTATCAATTATATGTGGAATCTAGAAAATAACACAAATGAATGTATATAACAAAACAAAGACTCAGAGCTATAGAGAACAATCTGGGAGTTACCAGTGGGGAGAGGAAAGAGGGAGGCACAGGGTGGGGTATGGCTTATTCATATAAAATAAATAAGTAACAAGGAAATATTATATAGCACAGGGATATACAGTCATTATTTTGCAACAACTTTCAATAGAGTATAATTCATAAAAATATTGAATCACTCTGTTGTACACTTGAAACTAATATACCATTGTAAATCAACTATAATTCAATAAAAAAGAAACAAGTGCTCAAGAAAGGATTGCTATTTTATAATAACCATAATTCTTATATGTATAATAATCGTAATTCTTACATATGCCTATTCACTTCTAAAATACGACAGTACTATGTTGGCATTGTGTCATAATGTTTGCACTTATTGGTTCATAAATGTTTTTCTTAATATGTTTTGATATATATCATATAACATTTTGACCAGAGTCTACTGCTGAATAGATTATATTAAATTACATTCAAACATATAAAAACTTCCTAATTACTTATGTAATGAAACCATATCAATATATAAACCTTTACTTGCATAACCATACAATTTATCTGAAATTTATTGAGCATATATACTACATTATTGCCTATGTTAAATGCTTTATATACATGCTCTTACTTTATCCTTACTATTAATTTTTTAGTCAGGCACTATTATTATGCCCAGTTTGCACATAAGGAAACTGAGGTGCAGAGTAATTAAGTATCTTTCTCAAGATCATATGTCAGTAATTGGTAAATCTACAGTTCAAACCTGGTCTTTCTTACCACAAAGTTCAAAAAGGTAAGCACTACACTGAGCTATTTATAGACCTCTATTATAAGTATAAATATATATTTATATATATGTATATATATATGAATGAGAGAAATTAAATACTAGCTATTCTGTTTAGCAAATGGCAGAGCTAAAATTTACTCTCAATTTGTCTGAGTACATTGTCTTAGCCAATATTCTTGGTACAAGCCAGGAAAATACCCCTCAAAATTATAACACTTGGTAAATTCATAAACTTCCTTCTTCATAACAGGTCAGTGTTTTTCCCAGGAAATCCTGAGATTCTTCAATTATCAACTAAAATGCATAAAAAGACATCATTTAACTTTGCATGTCTGCCTTCACTCACCACTTTGCAAATACTGTCTAACCTTCTAAAACCGCCTGGGTCATTTGCCTCCACCCCAAGTATCTCTTGGGATAATAATAAAAGCTAACGTTCATTGAGTACTTACAACGTGTTAGGCATTGTTCTCAGTGTTTTATTCTTTCTCTCTTGAGTAGCTTCAGTATATTTGAAAGGGTTAGAAGCACTTTTTAACATTCTATCTTTGAAAACCTACATAAGCATTGTACATTACACTCTATTTCAAGCCACCTCAGCCTGGAATGTCAACTCAAAGGAAGTTGCCTCTGATGGGCAGGCCTAGGGACTTCTCTAAGGCTAAAGAAAAGGTTTGTTCCTAGTTTAAATCTTTTTAGATGTGATATTCTATAATAAATAATCTGGTTTTTCATTATCAGGCAATTATCCAGAGTAACCAGAGTACTTCTGGTTCTGAAATCATATTACTAACAGATGGGGAAGATGATAAAATAAGCCTGTGCTTTGAGAGAGTAAAACAAAGTGGTGCAATCATTCACACCATTGCTCTGGGACCTTCTGCTGACAAAGAACTGGAGATGCTGTCAAATATGACAGGTAAACTTTTGGAACACTTTGAATAGAAAGTACTTTTTCAGTTTCTCCCATTCCAGGGACTCTATCCCCTTAAATTACAAAACTGCGCAAAATTTTCCTGTCTTAAAAAATAAATCTTTATCCTTTCCTTGTCTTTCTTTCAAATTAATATCTTCCTCTCCCCATCCCTGCTTCTCTCCATTGCTACCTATACTGGCTTCTTCTAATATTAGTCAACATTTGCTGTCTTCATTCATTTCTCACCGCTTTCTACCAATACCACCTAAATGAAACTTCTTTCTCCATGGTTACTCAACTGCAGTTCTAAAATTCTTGCTCAGTTTTGGTCCTGCTCTATCCTACGGTAGATTCAGACAGTCCTGTATTATCGAGGAAGAAACGGAAACCTAGAGAATACAAATGATTTGCCCAAGGCTATAGTCAGAGACCTGATTACCAGGTCTTGCCCTTTGCAATCCTTTCTTTTGCAGCTCCTGATACCTAAGTAATCTCCCTCTTACTTAAATCCCATATCATTTATATCCTGCACTTACTTTTTATTTTATTCTAAACTATCATTCTCTAATTGTTTTGGTATATCTTAGATACAACTAAAAAATAAGCAGACAGTTTGAAAATTGTCTAAAATTTCATTCCATAACATTATTTGGGATTAGATCAGCTTTACTAATGTGGCAAGCACTTAAATTTTAGTAATTGATATAAAATGATAATATTTGGCCAGGTTTTTTGTTTTGTCCTAACATACTTTGAGCAAGGTTTAGTTACTGTAGGGTTACATCTGGGATATTGATATACTAAAAGTTCCTAAGGTCCGGGAAATTCATCTTTCATAAGTTTAAAAAGAAATTTTAAAATGTATTCTATAGTACATTGATAGCAACATAATAGCAAACACGATTTTCTCATTTAAAATTAATATTATAAAAGTAAATACAATTCCATTTTAGGAGGACATCGTTTCTATGCCAATAAAGACATAAATGGCCTCACTAATGCTTTCAGTAGAATTTCATCTAGAAGCGGCAGCATCACTCAGCAGGCTATTCAGGTCGGTATCTCAAAAAAATTCTTTGCCTTTCCACATTTGTAATAAGTTTCTATTATCCTAAATAGTAACTTCTTCTTCTAATAAATAACTCTTCTGCCTGAAAGCATTTCACATGTGCAGAAGAAAAACATCCTTACTGAATTTGCTTTTTGTGATACTTATAGACATTTTTTTTGATTCTTCTATTTTTTATCATTATAAATGCTTTTTATATGCAAAATTCTTTAAAATAATAATTATTTTAATTGAAATCATAAAAATACATTTAGAGTTACTCCGAACTGACTAAACTTTGAAATGCTATTAACTGTAATAACAAATCAGTCTCATGTGTTTGTTGCTTTTATTTATGTAACAGCTGGAAAGCAAAGCCCTAAATATTGCAGGGAGGAAATGGATAAATGGTACAGTGCCTGTGGATGGTACAATTGGAAATGACACTTTCTTTGTTGTCACATGGACGATAAAAAAGCCAGAAATTCTTCTCCAAGATCCAAAAGGAAAGAAATATGAAACCTCAGATTTCAAAGAAGATAAACTAAATATTCGGTCTGCTCGGCTTCGAATACCAGGTATTGCCGAGGTAAGAAGACACTTTTATTTTCGTCATGTTTTATCAACCAATTTTGAAGGAAAAAATGAAGATAACATCTTACACAGGAGTAGGAAAAAATTCAAAAGCTCTCAAATAGACATTCTTCTTAAAATTTTCAGACAGGTACTTGGACTTACAGCCTTCTAAATAATCATGCCAGCTCTCAAATGCTAACGGTGACAATGACTACTCGAGCAAGAAGTCCTACTACACTCCCAGTAATTGCAACTGCTCACATGAGCCAAAATACAGCACATTTCCCTAGCCCACTGATCGTTTATGCACAAGTCAGTCGAGGGTTTTTGCCTGTTCTGGGAATCAATGTAACAGCCACTATAGAAACTGAAGACGGACATCAAATAATATTGGAGCTCTGGGACAATGGTGCAGGTAATAAGAATCTACATCAACTTTCACTGAACTGAAACTCCTACTATAGTCACATGACTTAGAAGTCAGTCGATATTTCACATGTATGCTAATAGATCATAATTTAAATGAATTAAATTTAATTTTAAATGTTTTTAATTTTTTAACTTGTCACATAGTTATCTTGACTAGACATAGACATGAGTACATTTATCTTTTTTAAACTTTATGAACAATTTTACTTTTCCCATGTAACTTAAAGAGTATAATTTTTCTCTATTTTCATTCATGTCAGTGTTTTGCATTTGCTTTCTCCAGTTTAGTTATATTTTCCTTTTTTTGTTAGGCTTCTTTTATGAAATAATAATAGCTAATATTAATTGAATACTAACCATGAATTAGACTTTTCCAAAGTCAAAGGTTTGCAAGTGGCCAAGCCAGGCTTTGAACCCAAATAGTCCGATTCTAGGGTTCATATACTTAAAATATTGTGCTATACTATCTACCAAAATGGTTGCCATCACTAGTGCTCATGAACAGTTAGGATTGTCATTTTTACTCTGTTTGATGTCTAATTATTACATTTCAATATCAAGGTGCTGATACTGTCAAGAATGATGGCATCTACTCAAGATATTTTACAGATTACCATGGAAATGGTAGATACAGTTTAAAAGTACATGCCCAGGCAAGAAACAATACGGCTAGGCTAAGTTTAAGACAAGGACAGAACAAAGCCCTGTATATACCAGGCTATGTTGAAAATGGTAAGTAGCATTAAAATGGAAATGTGTCATTTATTATATGCGGCAAGCATTCAACATATAATGCACCATGGAAAACCTAGGTATACAGTTATATAATCATCTCTATGTTTCAAAACCATACTCTGCTTCTAGTATGTTTTGCTTATGTCCCCCTCAGTTCATTTCATTTACGTTGAGAAAAAAATTTACTGAGCACCTCCTATGTGGCAAGCATTTCGGTAGATGCTGGCGCTTCAGAGATAAATAAGACACCATCCTCATCCTCAAAGAATTTACAGTTAAGTAGTAAAGACAGACAGGTTAAAAGATAGCACAAACAGTGCTTAATGTCTCCTCATCAGTTTTAAAACGACACCAATAAGACAAGCTATTTTTCACTAGAAGCTGTTACTTTTTCAATGGCTGCTATCAGTCAGTGTTAACCCTCTACAGCTGCAAATGAGATTACAAGATAAAGAATAGACATCACAATCTGAAAAGTCATAAAATTACTTTTCTGGTAGGTAAAATTATACTGAATCCACCCAGACCTGAAGTCAAAGATGACATGGCAGAAGCTGAAATAGAAGACTTTAGCAGGCTAACCTCTGGAGGGTCGTTCACTGTATCAGGGGCTCCTCCTCCTGGTAATCACCCTCAAGTGTTCCCACCCGGTAAAATTACAGACCTTGAGGCCAAGTTTAAAGAAAGTCATATTCAACTTTCATGGACAGCTCCTGGTAACGTCCTAGATAAAGGAAAAGGTAAGTTTGATATTACGTTTAAAAATATCGAATACTAAAATAAATCTCAATGGCTTTCATTTGCTAAAAATTTTCTAATGTCGTATTTATAAATGATATGTATAGAGTGTCTCTTGTGGGCCACCTATTTTTATATGTGAAAATTGAAGCTCCAAGAGATAATGCACTGGCCCAAATTATTTCTATATGTAATAAATTAGAAGTCTAACTCACCCTTGTCAGATTCTGTTGTGCCAAACTGCCTCTCACAATATGAACCATCTTAGAAATTACTTTGAGAAGACTGAGTTAACAGCATCCCATTGCACTCTTTTGTCCCTAACAAGGAAAAATTTTTCCAATCTCTTTTATTCATTGACCTTTTGTTGAATTTTCAAACACTACTAAGTTCTTAAGAAATAACCCCTACTTTCAACAGTCAGTTGACTGCAGAAGACACTTTCTGCAAGTAAACAGATAATTTTACAGAATGTAATAAGAAATATGCCATCAGAAAGCCACTTCTAGTTGGGGGTTAAGATCACAAGGTATACCTTAAAAGGCTTTTCAGGGAAGACTATCCCTGACCTAGGTCTTGAAGAATGAAAGAAGTTAGCCAAGTAAAGTGAAGATGTCTTAGGGAAACAGGGGATAATGTGCAGAGAAACTCACTAGTTTGAGAGATTTGGCCACGGAGTTTGAATTGAAATTGAAGGCCAAAATATCTCATTCATTCAAAGATCCTCATAATAAATTGCCCTTACTCTAGAAAGTTTAAGTCACTTTTAGCTTTGCTTTAAATTTAACTGAATTCAATTAGTATGTATTGAATACCTACAATATTCCAGTATTGTGCTAGACTAGTAGACTCTTCAAAGGTAAAGCCAATCTTTCTATTTTTCCCTTTAAGGTGGAAAAAACAATATGTATATCAATAGACACAGTATCTCAGGGGTTGTCAGTGCTGAGAAGATACACGTTCAATACTTTTTCTCCTGGGTTTTAATAAACCCCTCGCTGTATGCTCTCAAAGAAAAGGTGCTTTTTAATCTTTCATTTCCTGTAAAGCATTTTTAAAGCTGTATTTCTGTCATTATTACACAAGGAAAAAAATCATTCTAAAACCAAAGGAAGTATACAATACCCACAAAGGGCTCTTTGTACTTCAATGTTGAAATTCTTACCATGACAGCTTCTGAAATACATTATGAGATTTGGTGAAATGAAAAAAAAAAATACTTCCACTGAAAAAGCCATAAATGAAATTATCTGACCAAATGTTTAGTTCTAAATTGAATTCAGTCAAGACCAAGCCTTCAGTTCAAGATTGGGTTCATAATAAATGTCTTTCATGCTGATCATAGTAACTAAAAGAAAGAAGAAAGCATTTCGTAATACATGGGAGAGAAAGAACTTCACTGTATTTAACCTCAAAAGCCTAAAATATGTGGGATCTGATCTCCCTCTTTCCTTGTGACAAATAGGAAGAGACTGCAGTTGCTATCAGATGTTACCATTAGGCTTTGAAAAAGAAGGTAGTAGCAGTATCTCAAAAAATAAATGAATATCCATAAAATTTTGAATGAAGAATTTAAATTTTCTGGGACCCAATTTCCATACCTGTCAAATATGCAAATTAGACCATATGACCTAGAATTACTAAAACAAATGTAATTCTCATATTTTATGATCCTCTAATTTCATCATTTGGGGCATCAACTGAATAACTGTGTTGTTGGCCAACAAGTAATATTTTTATTAAAGTATAATTGACCTATAATACTATGTTAGATCCAGGTATATAATACAGTGATTTGATATTCCTATACATTACAGAATGATCACCAGGATAAATCTAATTACCATCTGTCACCATACAAAGTTATTACAGGATTATTGACTATGTTCCCCATTCTGTACATTTCATCCCAAGACTCATTTATTTTGTAACTGGAAGTTTGTATCTCTTAATCTCCCCCACCTATTTCACTCATCACCCCACTCCTCTCCCCTCTGGCAAATACTTGTTTGCTCTCTGTATCTATGAGTCTATTTCTCTTTTGTTATGTTTTGTTATGTCTAAAAAATATCTGCTTTATTTTTTAGATTCCACATATAAGTGAAATCATATGGTATTTGTCTTTTTCTGTCTGTCTTATTTCACTTAGCATAATCCCCTCTGGGTCAATCCATGTTGTCACAAAAGGCAAGATTTCATACTTTTCTATAGCTAAGTAATACTTAATTGTATATATGTTGCATCTTCTTTATCCATTCATCTATCAATGGACACTTAGGTTGCTTCCATATCTTGGCTCTTGTAAATACTGCTGCTATGAACACAGAAGTGCATATATCTTTTTGAATTAGTGTTTTTTTTTCTTCAGAAAAACACCCAGAAGTGGAATTGTTGGATCATATGGTCTTTTTATTTTTGATTTTTTGAGGAACCTCCATACTCTTTTCCATAGTGGCTGCATCAATTTACATTCCCAACAACAACAGTACAAGAGTGTTCCCTTCTTTCCACATTCTCGCCAACATCTGTTATTTGTTGTCTTTTTGATAATGTCCATTCTGACAGGTGTAAGGCGGTTTTGACTTGCATTTTCCTGATGATTAGCGGTGTTGAGGATCTTTTCATGTGTCTGTTGGGGACCAGAAGTAATTAAGGAGTTCAAATGCATGCACAATACAGTACCAAATACTCTAATTGATAACAAAGGAACATTATTAAACATACATTTGCCCACAAGAGTAATATGTTCAAACTGAAAAAATAAATAGAACCTCCATAAAACTCCTTTCCATACAATTAAAGTTCATGGAGGAGAGTCCTCAGGGGATGAAATACATGAACAAGACTTCATGAAGAAGCTGAACTTCCTGTTGGGCTTTGAAGAATAAGTACCATTTGCATAGATAGGGAGAGGGAGGCACATTCCAAGGAGTCATGACAGGGAGAAAGGGAACCAAATAATATGCTCAAAATCAAGAAAGCAAAATTTCACAATGGAATGTTTGAATTAAAGTAAGGAACAGATGGATGGATGGATGGATGGATAGATAGATAGATAGATAGACAGACCAACCTAAATGGAACACAGAGTGGATGTGAAGAGTAGTGGAATGGATCAGAATGATAAGGCCTATTTATTGAAAAACTAGAATATTAAGGCATAGGGCCTGAATATTTTTTTAAAATCCACTAAATTGAAGTTATTCACCACACACTTAAAACACCTTCAACATTTCATGAGAACATTGTAAATCAACTACATTTCAATAAAAAGTGAAAAAAAAACCAAAAACATTTCATGAGAAAATAGTCTTCACTTCAAAAAGAGACATTTGATATTTTATTGTTCCCGGCATTTCAGAATGTGATAATATATTTCTATATGATGGCTCTGGTAGATTTCTAAAGGTATTTTGGAATGAAACATTTGTCAGCATCTTCGTTTCCTTTCTTGATAAATTAACAGATATAATAGCTAACATTTCAAATGTTTATTAAGACTCACACATTGTGCTAAACACTTTTCATGTATCATCATATATAATTCTGATCACTAGCATTCAAAAAATGTTTGTTGAATGAACTGAATGCCTGATTCTTTACAGACAAGAAAATTAAAGGTAAGAAAGGTTAAATTTTTCTTTGTCACAGCTAGGAAGTAGTAGAATTATGGTGCTAATCAAAGTCTACCTAGCTCCTAAATATGTTTCAGTTAGTACACATTCTAGCCTCTCTGCCTCCGTTCGCTCTTCATCCTTATTCCTTCCTCCCACTCTGTCTGCTTCCTTACTCACCCATCCTGTTACTCCCTCTCTCAGCTTATTGAGAAATAATACAGACATGGGATACTGAATGTCTTTACAATACTCAAACATTATTGTGTTCCTTGTTCTAAATTCAGAATGGATTCAGTTCTTTATTTCTAGATTCAAGTTTTAGTACTATATAATTTTGAATTAAATTTTTTGTGATTAGAAAACTAGATTAAAAACTGTTCACGTTTCTTATTACAATAAAGAAGATGGAATAACCAGACAAAAACTACAGCTCAGATTTCCGTAACTAAAACCCTTGTGTGCATTTCTGATAGGTCCCTAAATGTAAGGCAATGTGGTAGCAATAAGACAACCTAATGATTTTAATATAAATGAAATGTGTATTTGTTTTCCAGCCAACATCTACATTATAAGAATAAGTAGGAATTTCCTGGATCTCCAAGAAGATTTTGATAACGCTACTTTAGTGAACACTTCTAGTCTAATACCTAAGGAGGCTGGCTCAATAGAAAATTTTGAATTTAAGCCAGAATCTTTTAGAATAGAAAATGGCACCAAAATCTACATTGCAATTCAAGCCGTCCATGAAGCTAACCTCACCTCAGAGGTTTCTAACATTGCACAAGCAACCAGGTTTATGCCTCTGCAGGAAGCCAGCGTTCCTGCTCTGGGTACCAAGATTTCTGAAATCAGTTTGGCAATTTTTGGATTAGCTATGACTTTATCTATAATTTAAACTAGGAATTGTATCAGAACTGAAATTCAACGTTATGCATACTTGGTAAACATTTATTTAGAATTTAATTTGTCATACTCATCATCTATTGTAAAACTCTTTAAAATATATAAATGAATGTACAAAAGTTGTAAGTGTCCTTAGTACTTGAGTTCATTAGTTCTAATTAGTTGCTACATGTAAATCAAAATGAATACACCATTTTCTATCTTTGAAAAATCCATTTATTAGCTTAATAGAACATAAAATGCATATTTGTACTTGTTGGCTTTTTAAGAAACATTTTCAAAGTGTATTACAAATTCACTTTATATATTAACAAAATCAGAATTTATCCAAACCATCTGAAAAATATTTAGGAATCCACAATAGAAATAATTTTATGGTAGAATTATTTAGGTTTCATTTTTGATTATGAATGAATACTTCATATTATACTTAATATAAACCATAATCAAAAAAGACAATAAAGATAATTTTTCAATGAGAAATTTGTTTTTTATCATTGATGAAAAGTGGTATATCAAAACTTTGACCCTAGGTATAAAATGATTGTTAGACAGCAAGAATGCTTTCTTTTGCATGAATTGTGGAACATCATTAAAGTTCCATTTTTATGCTGAGACTGTTATTAGGTACTAAGACTATCACTAAGATGCTCCATCAGGGCAGGGATTTTTTTTTTTTCACTGCTGTATCCTCAGCATCTAGAATAGTATTTGACACACAATTGATATTCAGTAAATTTCATGAAGCAAACTAATGAGCATTTTCATACTGTCAAAGAAATTCAAATTTGACCAATTACATCAAAAAATATCCACAAAATATGATGTGTACATGGTATTGTAAGGATTTGATATACTGAAAACTAACCACTCAATAACAGTGATCTGAGTCAACATGTAGCATTTCAGGAAATTAAATGTATCATGTCTATAGAATTTATAAACTACCTAATAAAATATAAATTAAACTATTTTTATCTTTTTTGTATACATATTTTCATTAAAATAAGCTATGAATATAGCAATAATGCAATTTGTTTTCTGAGAAAGGGATAGAGAGACAGAGTGACAACTATATTAGAGGAAAATCCTTTGTTTACAGGCAGGAAGATTTCAAACACTCTTTGAATGTCTGAAAAGTAGAAGCTATATGATATATCTAGAACAGTCAGGGAAAAAATTATAAGACATTAGCAAACCAAATCGTGAAGAATATATAAAACATAATAATATATCATGACCAAGTTGAATTTATCCTAGGAATACAAAGATAGATTAATATTAGAAAATCAATGTAAATCACCACATTAATAGTTGAAAAAGGTAAATATTATCATTTCAATACATATACATAAGTATACCATAATTCAACCACTGTTCTTTATTAAAAGTGAAACCTTTGAAAACTTTATTAAGCTAACATTATGAACCTTAATATCTAACCCTGATCATTTAAAAAAAAAATTTAAGGGCACATTAAATCCTCGAGTAGGGATGAGAATTTAGACACAAAAGAGGGAGAATTCCAAATTCCTAAGAAAATAAATCACTGATGAGTCCATAAAGCATAAAAAATTGTTGATTATCAAAGTCTCAAAGGGTCAGAGAATAATTTATTCTATCTACATGGCCATTATACTGAGAAATAATTTACAGAGCTTTAGCAGTCACTGAGGAAAGTAAGATTTCTATGCAGTTAAAAAAAAAGGAATAGAAGACACAATAATTGAGAAGAAAGATACAAAACTGTACTTATTTTCAGGTGACATAGAAAATCCAATAGAATTAAAAATAATTAAAACTAGTAAGAGAGTTCTGTAAAGTTACCAAACAGAGTATCAATTTATAGAAGTCACTAGCAATAGTCTGACACATAAAGAGCTGGAGGTCATCACTCCCAACCTTGCAACAAGAAAAAAGCTGAATAACTGAAAATCAACAATTTTTCTTAGTTCCATCAAAGAATTAAGTCCACATCACTATCTTCTGCCCTATAAATTGGAAAGACAGGCAAATACAGAGACTCGCAGCTCACCAGGAACAGAAGCCCAGGTGCTGAAGCTTGCCACAGAAGCCAGGACCAGCAGGAGCGCAAACCATAAATGATGAACTGCCAGAGGCTCAGTGTGGCTAAGCTTGAGAGCTAAAAACTCCAGGGGGCCTTAGAGGAGCCTCCACATTTTCCTGAGCTTTTCTTCCAGGATCCCCACCAGGTTCTCAGAGTGAGGGTTGGAGACAAACTCCTTCAGACTTTCAGCAGTGGGGAGAGGGAAAAGTAAGAATTTTGAAATATGCCTAGAGCATTCTGTTCTCCTTAACAAAAGACTGTCCTCAGGGGAAACAATTTTACCAGACTATCCAGCTGGAGTTTTATGAGAGCCTAGCCAACTTTGAGGAAGAGAAATACCCAACTCCTTTTCCCCTAGACTTCCATGTGGGAAGAGAAAAATGCCTAACTCAAGCCCCTACTAGCCCTCCACATGGAGGAATAGAAACACCTAACTCCAGAGTTGTTTACTCATTCCTGTCTTATCAAAGGAAAAAAATCTGTAAAACACTTGTGAAGGTCACAGCCCAGGGAACAAGCACACCAAAAAAATGAGATGTGATTCTAGGACTATAAGATGTTTCCCCTTCCTCTGCACTTATCACCACACTAATAAGGCTGTTGTATAATAACAGAGGATTACAGATAAAAGAAAAGTCTCAAACTCAATTTAAGAAGGAGTATCTAAGGAAGCCCAAGACAGCCAAGGAGACAAAAACAAAGACACTAGAGGAAATCTTTTTCTCTGACACCTAAATCTACAGCAGTAAACATACCCTAATTACTAGCAAGATAGCATAAAACCTCAGAAGAAAGGCCTATTTACCTCATCTCCTTTCACCCAACATATAATGTGTGGCTATCAACCAAAAGTTACAAGGCATGATAAAGGCAAAAAAAAAAAAACAAACAAACACAGTCTGAAGAGACAAAAAAAAAAAAAGCATCAGGACCAGACTTACATACAGCAGAAATTCTGGACTCATCAGATAAAGAATTTACAATAACTATGATTAATATCCTAGGGCTGTAATACAAAAAGTGGACAATAAGCAAGAACAGGTAACTAATGCAAGCAAAGACAGGGAAATCATAAAATCATAAGAAAGAATAAAAATAAAATTCTAAGAATCAAAACCACTGTAACAGAAAAGAAGAATGTCTTTGAGGGACTCATCAGTACATTGGACATGGCCAAGAAAAGAATCAGTAAGCTTGAAGATATGTCAATAGAAATTTCCCAAACTGAAAAGCAAAGAGAAAAAAAAAAAGGAGGCGGGGGATATGGAATAGAATACCCAAGAACTATGTGACAATTACAGAAAATGTAACATATATTCAATGGATGTAGCAGAAGAAGAAAAAAGAGAAAGGAAGAAAAGAAATATACAAAGAATGGCAGAGAATCTTCCAAAATTTATTACAAACACCAACCACAGATTAAAGAAGCTCAGAGAATACCAAGTACAATAAATTCTGAAAAGTCTATACCTAGGTATATCATACTCAAACTGCAGAAAATAAAGACAAAAAATCTTGAAAGAATCTATAAATAAAAACCACCTTATCTATACAGGAACAAGGATAAGAATTCTCCACAGAAACAATGCAGGCAACAAGAGGGTAGCATGATACATTTAAAGTGTTGAAAGAGAAACCACCAACTTAGAATAATCTATCCAGCAAAATTATCCTTCAAAAGTAAGGGAGAAATACTTCCTCAAACAAAAACTGAGAGTTTGTCTCCAACAGACCTGTCTTACAATAAATGTTAAATGAAATTTTGTGGTAGCCTTCCTTTAAGATTGGCCCCAATGATTCTTGCCTCGTAATATACATGCCATTGTATGGATCCCCTTCTTAAGTCCACAAGTCTTCATATCAAAAGAAACTATACTCAAAGAATTGTACTTAAGGAACTATATCCATGGAACCTCATCACCTCTGGACCTAATTTAGATGAGATTTGGGACTTCAGGCTGATTCTGAAGTGGGATGGGATTTGGTGGAGTCTTGTGAGAAAAGTGAGTCTATTTTGCACATGGGAGGGGCATTAATTCAACTGGAGGTTGAACTGAGGTTGGCCCCCAGCGATAGTTGCTTCCTGGTATAGTTCCCTCTCACACTGAGAAGAGCTCTCTTGTACAATCAATAGAATACTGCAGGAATCCTGGAGTATGACTTCTGAGCCTAGGTCATAAATAACATCACAGGTTCTACCTTGCTACCTCCTGGATCACTTCCTCTAGCATACAACAGCATCCATGCTGTAAGGATATTCAAGAAGCTCTATCACAAGGTTGATGTGACAAGGAGACAACTGTCAGCCATGTGAGTGAACCATCTTAGAGAAGAATCACCCAGCCCCAGTCAACCCTTCAGATGACTCTCGCCCCAGCTGACAACTTGATTACAACCTCATCAAAGACTCCAAGCCAGAAACACTCAACTAAGATGTCTTTGAATTCCTGATCCACAGAAGCTGAGAGATAATATTTATTGTTGTTTTAGCCACTAAGTCATAGAGTAATTAGTTATATAGCAATAATAGAAAACTAATTCAGATTTCAATAAAAATCTAGAAGATTTAACAAGCACATTCTCCAAATTATATGAAATAAAGGTTCACAAAAAACTAAACTCTGGCCAGTCTGCAACATTTGACTGCGGCATCCGGAGGGGCAGTGACCCCCCCGCCCGCAGCAGAGGAGAGCTGCATCTGACCTCGTGTTAGGAGGAGGCGCGATCTGCTTGCTGACAGGTGCTGGGAGCAGCACAGAAGAGGGCGCCAACGGAGGGCCTATGAAAACAAGCTGAGCTTCCAAAACAGGACGAAGACAGAAGGACATCACATTAAAAGCACACACACTCCAGGAGAACACCGACAACCCCCCCCCTTTTTTTTTTTTGTTTTTTTGGTTTTTTGTTTTTGTTTTGTTTTTTTTTAATCTGTTTTTACCTGTTCTATTTTCAATTACTCTCTTAATTTTCACTTCTTAATTCATTTCTATTTCTCTTGGGCTTTGATGTCCTGTTATTGATTAGACACAGGCTTCAAACACATATATTCATCTCCCCACCCCCTTTTTTTTTTAAAGGTTTTAAAAGGACGTCTCCACCCGATTAATACTCTGCTTCAACCCGCTCTTCTATTATTCATTATACACTGTTTTCAAACCCTCTTTCTCCCTTCTTTTAAAAATCTTTCTCTCTCTCTTATTTTTTTCTTTTTTTTCTTTTTTTTTTCTTCCTAAGTTCTATTCCTAAATAGGCATTAGATAGATAAAATCCTTAAGATCCAAAATAGACAACTGATACTCCATAAACTACAGTGCCAGAGAGGTATGAGCAAGATGAAGAAGCAGAGAAACCTTTCCCAATTAAAAGAACAAGAGGAATCCCCTGAAAGAAAGATCAATGAAATAGACATCGATAGCCTACTAGATCAAGATTTCAAAAAAGGAGTGATCAAATTGCTGAAGGAATTAAAAGAGATAGTGCTTAGAGATATAAAATATGTCAAAAATGAAATTGAAGCTATAAAGAAGAGCCAAGCAGAATGGGTAAACTCATTGACAGAGATGAGGAATGATCTAATAGCTGTGCAAAGCCGACTAGATAACGCAGAGGAACGAATGAGTAATCTAGAAGACAGGGCAACAGAAAGCACCCATTCAGAAGAACTACAAGATAAGCAAATAAAAAATAATGATAATAGCATAAGGGACCTATGGGATAATATAAAGCATCCCAATCTTTGCATAATAGGGGTCCCAGAAGGGGAAGAAGGATCAAAGGGGATTGAAAAGGTTTTTGAAGAAATCATGACTGAAAACTTCCCAAACTTAAAGAAGGAGTCAGATATCCAAGTACAGGAAGCTCAGAGGGTCCCAAACAGGAAGAATCCAAATAGACCCACACCAAGACATATCATAATCAAGATGGCCAGAGTCAAGGATAAAGAAATGATTCTAAAGGCAGCAAGAGAAAAGCAAAGAGTGAATTACAAGGGAACCCCCATAAGGCTCTCAGCTGATTTCTCTACACAACCACTACAGGCCAAAAGGGAGTGGCAAGATATATTCAAAGCCCTGAATGAAAAAAAGATGCAGCCTAGGATACTTTATCCAGCAAGGCTATCCTTTAGGATAGAAGGAGAAATAAAGAGTTTCACAGACAAAAAAAAGCTGCAGGAGTTTAGCAACACTAAACCCATGCTAAAAGAAATATTGAAAGGGCTATTCTAAATAGAAGAGAAGCAGGATGCTACAGAAATGAGAAACTCACAACTGGAAAGGTGATAACTCATGAATTACAAATAAAGAAAACACGAAATTATAAAAGAAGACATACAAATCACTGAGAGTGGGAGAGGGAGGCAGGGAAATATAGAATTGTTTTTCTTTCTTTTTTAAATTTTTTTAACAGTAGGATGGGTTTGAGATCATGTTATTATCAGTTTAATAAAAACAGGTATAGGTTAATAGATTTACAAAAAAGGGTAACCACAAGTCAAAAATTTACAAGGGAGTCACAAAAATTAAATAAAATCCATGGTAATACAAAGGAAAATTACCAAACCACAAAAGGAAGAAGAAAGGAACAAAGAGGATATACCAATTCAACTGCAAAGATAAGTTCAAAATGGCAATAAACACACATCTATCATTAATTACTGTAAATGTTAATGGACTAAATGCTCCAGTCAAAAGACATAGAGTGGCAGACTGGGTAATAAAGCAAGAACCTTCAATATGCTGCATACAAGAGACCCACTTTAGGGAGAAGGACACATACAGATTGAGAGTGAAAGGATGGAAAAGGATATTCCATGCAAATGGAAAAGCCAAAAAAGCAGGTGTTGCAGTACTAATTTCAGACAAAATAGACTTTAAAACAAAGGCCATAAAGAAAGATAAAGAGGGACATTTTATAACGATTAAAGGAGTGATACAAGATGAAGACATTACACTCGTTAATATATATGCACCCAATATAGGAGCACCTAAGTACATACAAGAATTACTAAAAGACATAAAGGGCGATATTGATGGGAATACAATCATAGTTGGAGATTTTAACACTGCATTAACATCACTAGACAGATCTTCCAGACAGAAAATAAACAAGGCAACAGAGAAATTAAAAACTACAATAGAAAAACTAGATTTGGTGGATATTTTCAGAGCTTTACACCCCCCAAAAATAGAATATACATTCTTTTCAAGTGCACATGGAACACTTTCCAGGATCGATCATGTACTTGGACACAAAAGAAACCTCAACAAATTTAAGAAGATAGAAATTATCTCAAGCATCTTTACTGACCACAATGCCATGAAACTGGAAATCAACAACAGAGAAACAAAGGAGAAAAAAAGAAAAGCATGGAGATTAAACAATATGTTATTGAAAAAACAATGGATCAATGAGGAAATCAAAGCTGAAATTAAAAAATACCTTGAGACAAATGATAATGAAAGCACAACCACTCAAAACTTATGGGACACAGCAAAGGCAGTGCTAAGAGGGAAGTTTATAGCGATACAGGCCTTCCTCAAAAAAGAAGAACAATCTCAAATAAACAAGTTAACCCACCACCTGAATCAATTAGAAAAAGAACAACAAAAAGCCCCAAAAGGCAGCAGAAGGAAGGAAATAATAAAGATCAGAGAGGAATTAAATATAATAGAGATTAACAAGACCATAGAAAAAATCAACAAAACCAAAAGCTGGTTTTTTGAAAAAGTAAATAAAATCAACAAACCTCTGGCCAAACTCACAAAGAAGAAAAAAGACAGAGCACAAATTAGCAAAATAAGAAAGGAAAATGGAGAAATTACAACAAACAAAATAGAAATACAGAATATCATACGAGAATATTATGAAAAACTATATGGAACCAAACTGGATAACCTAGAGGAGATGGACAAGTTTCTGGAAACATACTGTCCACCAAAACTGAATCAAGAAGAAACTGAACACTTGAACAATCCGATCACTAGAAAGGAAATAGAAATAGCAATTAAAAACCCCCCTACAAATAAAAGTCCAGGACCGGATAGCTTCACCGGGGAATTCTACCAAACATACAAAGAAGAACTCATACCAGTCCTTCTCAAACTCTTCCAGACGATTGAAAAGGAGGGAATACTCCCAAACTCATTCTATGAAGCCACCATCACCCTGATACCAAAACCAGGCAAAGACACTACAAAAAAAGAGAATTATAGGCCAATATCACTGATGAACATAGACGCCAAAATCCTCACCAAAATTTTAGCAAATAGAATCCAACATAACATAAAAAAGATTATACATCATGACCAAGTGGGGTTCATCCCAGGGACACAAGGCGGGTTCAACATACGCAAATCAATCAATGTAATATATCACATCAACAAGAGAAAGGACAAAAACCACATGATCATCTCAATCGATGCAGAAAAAGCATTTGATAAAATTCAACACCCATTTATGATAAAAACTCTCGCCAAAGTGGGTATAGAGGGAACATATCTCAACATAATAAAAGCTATATATGACAAACCTACAGTCAGCATAGTTCTCAACGGTGAAAAACTCAAAAGCTTCCCACTAAAATCTGGGACAAGACAAGGATGCCCACTATCACCACTCCTATTCAACATAGTCCTGGAAGTCCTAGCCACAGCAATCAGGCAAGAGAAAGAAATAAAAGGGATCCAAATTGGAAAAGAAGAGGTAAAAGTGTCATTATATGTTGATGACATCTTACTATATATAGAAAACCCTAAAAGGTCCACACAAAAGCTACTAGAGCTGATTGAAGAATTCAGCAAGGTAGCAGGTTACAAAATTAATGTTCAAAAATCAGTTGCATTTCTTTACACTAACGATAAATCAACAGAAAAAGAAAGTAAAGAAAAAATCCCCTTTAAAATAGCACCCAAAGTAATAAAATATCTGGGAATAAATCTAACCAAGGAGGTGAAAGAATTATACACAGAAAACTATAAACCATTGATGAAGGAAATTAAAGAAGACTTAAAAAAATGGAAAGATATTCCATGCTCTTGGATTGGAAGAATCAATATTTTTAAAATGGTCACACTGCCCAAGGCAATCTACAGATTTGATGCAATCCCTATCCAATTACCCAGGACATATTTCACAGAACTAGAACAAATCATAATAAAATTTATATGGAACCATCAAAGACCTAGAATTGCTAAAGCATTACTGAAGAGAAAGAAAGAGGCTGGAGGAATAACTCTCCCAGACTTCAGACAATACTATAGAGCTACAGTCATCAAGACAGCATGGTATTGGTACCAAAACAGACATATGGACCAATGGAACAGAATAGAGAGCCCAGAAATGAACCCACAAACTTTTGGTCAACTCATCTTCGACAAAGGAGGCAAGAATATACAATGGAATAAAGACAGTCTCTTCAGCAAATGGTGTTGGGAAAACTGGACAGCAGCATGTAAAACAATGAAGCTAGAACACACCCTTACACCATATACAAAAATCAACTCAAAATGGATTAAAGACTTAAACATAAGACAAGATACAATAAACCTCCTAGAGGAAAACATAGGCAAAACATTATCTGACATACATTTCAAAAATTTTCTCCTAGAAGAAATAAAAGCAAGAATAAACAAATGGGACCTAATGAAACTTACAAGCTTCTGCAGAGCAAAGGAAACCAGAAATAAAACAAGAAGAAAACCTACGGAATGGGAGAAAATTTTTGCAAGTGAAACCGACAAAGGCTTGATCTCCAAAATATATAAGCAGCTCATACGACTCAATAAGAAAAAAATAAACAACCCAATCTAAAAATGGGCAGAAGACCTAAACAAGCAATTCTCCAAGGAAGACATACAAATGATCAAAAAACACATGAAAAAATGTTCAATATCACTAATTATCAGAGAAATGCAAATCAAAACCACAATGAGGTATCACCTCACACCAGTCAGAATGGCCGTCATTCAAAAATCCAAAAATGACAAATGCTGGAGAGGCTGTGGAGAAAGGGGAACCCTCCTACACTGCTGGTGGGAATGCAGTTTGGTGCAGCCACTATGGAAAACAGTGTGGAGATTCCTCAAAACACTAGGAATAGACTTACCATATGACCCAGGAATCCCACTCCTGGGCTTGTACCCAGAAGGAAATCTACTTCAGGATGACACCTGCACCCCAATGTTCATAGCAGCACTATTTACAATAGCCAAAACATGGAAACAACCTAAATGTCCATCAACAGGTGACTGGATAAAGAAGAGGTGGTATATTTATACAATGAAATACTACTCAGCCATAAAAACCGACAACATAATGCCATTTGCAGCAACATGGATGCTCCTAGAGAATGTCATTCTAAGTGAAGTAAGCCAGAAAGAGAAAGAAAAATACCATATGAGATCGCTCATATGTGGAATCTAAAAAACAAAAACAAACAAACAAACAAAAACAAAGCATAAATACAGGACAGAAATAGACTCATGGACAGAGAATACAGACTTGTGGTTACTGGGGGTGGGGGTAGAGGGTGGGAAGGGATAGACTGGGATTTCAAAATTATAGAATAGATAAACAAGATTACACTGTATAGCACAGGGAAATATACACAAAATGTTATGATAAATCACAGAGAAAAAAATGTGACAATGAGTGTGTATATGTCCATGAATGACTGAAAAATTGTGCTGAACACTGGAATTTGACACAACACTGTAAAATGATTATGAATCAATAAAAAATGTAAAAAAAAAATAAATAAAACCTGCTAAGGAATTAATATATGTCAAGTATAAGGAACAGCTGCAAGTGAATAAGAAAAAGACAAGAAACCTCAATAGAAAAATAGGCAAAATATATACGTACATAAATCATTTAAAAGGAAGCCCAGTGGCAAATAAATGTAGAAATCAGAGAAACACTCTAGGGTCAGAGAAATACCAATTGCAACAATGTTCATATACACCTAAACATTCATCAAATTAATAAAAATTAAAAATCAGATAGCACAAATTGTAGGTAAGAAAGAGAAATAAGATTTCTTATGCTCTACTAATGGGAGTGTAACTGAAACAGTATCAAGGAAAATAATCTGATGGACTTTAGCAAACTCAATATACAAATTATCCTGTGTTCCAACAATCACATACCTGGGTATAAGCATCAAAGAAACCAGCACACAAATCAAAAGCAACGTACATGAGAATATTCATCACAGTGTTATTTTATAATTGCAGAAAGTTGAGACTAACTTTAAGTGCCCATCCTTGGGAGAATAGATAAGTAAATGCAATGGGTACATAATCTGAAATATATATTATATTACACTTAAAACAATACAGAAGATGTATATAGAGCAACAAAATAAACCTTAAACATGCAGTGCTGATGAAAAAATTTGAAACAAATCAATATATATAAACTAATACCATTTATATAAATTAACACATAGACACACACAAAAAATAACACTTTATTACACCAGGATGTATAACAAATGCATTAAAGTAAAAGTAGAAGCAGGAGAAATGGAATAGAGCTGTAGATAGTGAAAATAAAAATAAGTAAAATGATACAATAGAGGAGCCATGGACAAATGATGACAGCAAATCATCAGTTGAGGAGAATTATTAATTAAATTCTATACCTGAGTTCCAATGAAATTAACTAACTAGTAATAATCAAAAATTAAAATAATAAAAAACTAGAATTAATAATAATAAAAATCACTATCAATGCAATTCACCGTACTACAGTTTAAAGGAGAAAAATCATGAGCATCTCAATAAACGCAGAAGAGGCATTTGATATATTCAATTACTTATTCATGAGTTTTAAAAAACAAAAATTTGGACAACTGGATTTGAAAGAAATTTTAGTGAATATTTAGATAATCCTATGCCAAGTTTCCTATAGGAAACATTTCAAGCATTCTGATTAAAGTCAGGAATGCACCAAGATACTTGCTAGCATTGTTAGCAGCGCTATTATGCTGGAGTCCCTAATCGATGCAAAAAGATAATGAATAAGCATGAGTATTTTAAAGTGACAGAACTGTCATTATTTGAAAACCATAATCATTTTCATATAAAATCCAGAGAGATGCAACCAAAACTATAGGAATATGAGAATTCAATGTATGAAATTTTAAAATATTATTATTTATAAGCAAGTAAATTAGAAATAGTCATTTTTAAAATTCTTATTCATAATAGGAATAAAACTGTAAAATACCTTAGAAAAAATCCAACCAAAAATGCAGAAGAACTTTATGCAGAAAACTATAAAATACTGAAGAACATTTTTAAAGATCTGAATAAATGAAGAAGTATATCATATTCATGTATTAAAATATTCAATGTTAAGATTTCAATTCTTTGAATTTTAATTACATATAAATTTAAGATAGTGAAAAAAATTTAAAGACACTGAAGGTTTATACAGAATGGAAAGCAGATATTTTCACACTCAATAAAAACAAGGGGGGAAAAGGAAATAAAAATATCAACAATTCAACAACAAAAAGATAGGCAAAGGACATGAACTGTCAGTGTACAGAGAGGGAAAAGTGAAAGGCCAGTCACCTTAGAAAAAGAGTTGCAATCTGGAAGTCACCCAGAGAAAGGCAGATTAAAAAAAAAAAAAAAAGACAGGAAGATACCTTTTTCATCCAATAATAGTATCTATAAAGTTTCTGTAAAAATGGGAGGAAACAGGTTCTTTCTGCTGAAGGCAATCGGTGTAATTTAGTAAAATAAAAAATATGCAGACACTTATAAGTAGATCCCTGACAGAAACTCTTATATTTGTGTTCCAGGATACATGAAGACATTCACCACAGCTTGATTTTTGAGATGAAAACCAAAAACAAGCTAGCTGTCCCCCAGTAGCAGACTGGATAAACAAAATGTGGTGTATTCATGACCAAAAGAAGCAGATTATATCTGTCTATTTCTAATCAATATTAAACAGATTTCAAATATATAATATTGAGTGAGGAAAATTACAGAATGATAGGTACAGTCTGATATCATGTATATAAATTAAAACCACACAGAATATATTATATTTCATTGTAAACATAGATAAGTAAAAATATTTTTTAAGTTGTTTGGGCAGGAGATACATTAAACTCTTTATAAAGGAATCTTCAGTGGGGCTAGAAAGGTGAATGGAACGGGGGTGCTGGTTCAATTCCACAGAGCTTAAGCTTAAACAGTAATGTTTTGGCCCTTTAAAAAAAAACCAAACATATTATAAAAAATTAACAATGATTAATTCTATATCAGAAGAATAAGAGTGTTGTTACGCTATTCTTTATATTTCCCTGAGTTTTAAAAATTTCTTAAAGTCTAAAAAAATTGATTTCATTCCAGCCACATTGAATAAATTTATAAATATATTAAAAACATAAACTTGAATTAGGGACATTAGTTTGTGGGCTCACATCTTCTGATCTGGCCTTGGATGTATACAGGAGCATGCCATAAAGTAAAAATGGGAAAATAATCTACAATATGACTCCAAGTGTATACTTATCTCGGTAGGCAACGGAGACTGCAGATGCTTGAGCAGGTTCTCATACGGTTTGACCTGTAATTCTGGGAGTACTCATCTTTCAAACTTGTATAAAGGAGACTGAAATAGAGAGATGATTTTGGCATTGTATTTTGCATATTTATCTACCATCACCAAAATATGAGGGCTTTTTATCCATAGTATCCACAAAATTAATATCTGTTGTCCTCACATTGACATTTATTAACAAAAATAATAAAAACTGTAATTTATTACATGCCAGCCACTGTGGTAGGCAGTTTCCAGATATCTTCCTATCTAACCTTTACTTCAGCACTGTAAGGCGGGCATTGTATCACAATCCCGCTTAACTACAAGGGAACTGAAACTCAAAGATATGAAATAACCTGCCCAAGATCAGAATAAAGTTAGCAAATGGTGAAACTGAGATGCAAATCTATGTTCTTTCCACCACCAACCTAATCTCTTCCTCCAAACAGCATTTACTTAGCTGTCACATAAACAAAATCCTGAGTGCCAAGTGGCAACGAATGTCAACAAGTCCCATTATTAAAACATCTTTATTTTTTTATAAATAGTGTTTATGTTTATAAATAAGTAATTATGGTATGTTAGGCTATCTCTTTTGGAGTTTTTAAGAACAGCTACTTAACCTGTTCGAACTGCAGTTTTTGAACAGGGTTAGTAATACTATTTATCTCACAGATTTTTTTTTTAATCAATTGGGATACTTTTAGTTACTGTCCTAATTTATTAATTAATTGAGGTTAAATAAGATAAAACAGTTAAGCTTTTAGCAAAGCGTCTGGCATGCAGTTAGTGCTAAATAAATATTAGAAGCTGTTATTGTCTTATTATTATATTTCATAAATGTTGTATTATTGATAGAGTTCTTTGATTAAAGAAACCAAAATCGCTATAACCTTCTACAAGAGAATTATATCCTCCATACTCAATATACAATCCTGGAGCATCCACAATCTCAAATTCAAAGGTATCTACAAAAACATTATTTCTTCATTAAATTAAAAATTTGGGAATCATCTAACAGCTCAACTGAACACTGGAATCATACATAGTACTTTAAGCTCACAGCCATTAATTTTTTAGGTTAGGCTGACATCTAGTGGAATGACTGTAGCCATTCAAAAGATTTATTTTTTTAAACCTAACAATATTCCATTAAATAAAACAACATTTGATGTAAACATTTAAAATGAAAAAGGAAAATCAACTTGAGTATTGTCTATGTGTCAGACACTGTACTAAATGCTTCTCCAAACATCCCACTCATTCATTTGTTCAAAATAAATATTTAGTATCTGCTAAATGCTAGACATTTATTATATAGAATTTTTAAAAAGCAGATATGATACCTCTCCTTTTAGAGTTCACAGACTAATAGGGAATGAGTTACTAGACAAATAATTATATAAATTAATAAAATTATAAACTGTGTTTAGAGTTATGAAGGACTTTAGAAGAAAATCCTTAATTTAATAGGAAGTTCAGAAAGGCCTCTCTGAGGAAGTAATGTGTGTACCAACTTCTAAAGAATAAGTAGCAATGGGAATTTAAGACAGAGGGACACCATGCCTGCAGGTGATGATATGGGAGAAGGTTTGGTGCCCCCAAAATGGAAAGAGGGTCAATGTGAGCTCTAGTTGTAATAGTACCAGATGAGCTTAGAAAGGCAAATGGGGGCCAGATCAAGCAGAGCCTTGTGAAAGAGTAAATTATGTTCAATAGAAATAAAAGGAAAAATAAACAAATAGGACATAATTAAACTTACAAGTTTTTGCACAGCAAAGGAAACCATAAGCAAAACAAAAAACAACCTATGGAAGAGCAGAAAGTATTTGTAAATGATGCGACTGACAAGGGCTTAATTTCAAGAATATATAAACAGCTGAATAACCAAATACAACTGAATAACCAAAAAACAACCCAATTCAAAAACGGGCAGAAGACCTAAAACAAACAATTCTCCAATGAAGACATACAAATGACCAATAGGCACATGAAAAAATGCTCAATATCACTATCAATTCAGAGAAATGCAAATTAAAACTAAAATGAGGTATCACCTCGTACCAGTCAGAATGGTCATCTTAAAAAGTCCACAAATGATGACTGCTGGAGAGGGTGTGGAGAAAAGGAAACTCTCCTATACTGTTAGTGGGAAGATAGTTTGGTGCAGCTATTATGGAAAATAGCATAGAGATTCCTCAAAAAACTAAATCACTTATATGTGGAATCTGAAAAAAAAAAGACACAAAAGAACTTATTTACAAAACAAATAGACTCACAGACATAGAAAACAAACTTACAGTTACCAGAGGGGAAAGGGGGTGGGAGGGGATAAATTGGGAGTTCGAGATTTGCATATACTAACTACTATATATAAAACAGATAAACAACAAATTTCTTCTGTATAGCACAAGGAGCTATATTTAATATCTCACAGTAACCTATAATGAAAAAGAATATGAAAAGGAATATATGTATTATATTGACATAGCATTGTAAACTGACTATAATTCAACTAAAAAAAAAGAGTAGGCTATGTCAAGAATTTCAGATTAATCATTTTATCATAGGTATAATAAAAGCCATTTGAAGTATTTAAACAGAGAGAGACATATAATAAGCTAATAATATAATATAATAATAGATTTCACATATGAATGATATCATGTTATTTTTTCTTTCTCGCTTACTTCACTTAGTACAGTGATCTCCAGGTCCATCTGTGTTGCTGCAAATGGCATTATTTGCTTCTTTTTTATGGCTGAGTAGTGTTCCATTGTATAAATATGTCACAATTTCTTTATCCAGTCATCTGTCAATGGACATTTAGGTGGTTTCCGTATCTTAGCTATTGTATATAGTGCTGCTATGAACATTGGGCTGCATGTATCTTTTCAAATTAGAGCTCCCTTCAGATATATGCCCAGGAGTGGGATTGCTGGATCATATGGTAAGTCTATTTTTAGTTTTTTGAGGAATCTCCATACTGTTTCCCATAATGGCTGCACCAAACTGCATTCCCACCAACAATGGAGGAGGGTTCCCTTTTAGGAGAGTATTTCAATAGCCCAAACAATAGATGGTTTGCTGTCAATGATTATCGTGGCTGCTGTCAAGATGGATTTTGAAAGCAGACTGAGATCTTGGTGACGAGTTGGATATTGGAAGGGAGCCAGGCATGAGGGACAAGAAAAGATGGAAAATATTCCCAGATTTCCATCTTGAACAACTGAGCAAATGAAGGCATTAAGATGAGAAAGTGGAGAAAGAACAGATTTGAGAGTAAGACTAAGCCTTTATTATAAAAAAAAAAAAAACTCAGAAACATTTAGTTATTTACTTACAATAAAAAAATTTTTCACATATAGAGTCATTAGACTGTTGTCATGGAACAAGGGCAAAAAGTGTACCTGTGAGGGAAAAATGGCAGAAAGTCTAGGAAGACTTCACAGGTAAACTAATTAGCTAACAGCAAAGGGTTCAATCTAGGCAGTCCGTCCTTGTGAAGGCTGTCAGGGATAACAAAGAAAACAATTTCAGTTGTATTGGATTTTCCCCAAACCCTGACTGTCCGCTGCAGAGCGTATGTGGCAGACTGTCCAAGGGTAATGTCTATCAAGGCCCTTCCATTAGCATCTCTACCTTAGCTGAGCCAGGCCTGCATCATGTCCCTCATCAGTATTTCTCAACTCCCTGGTTTTTGTCAAAGCGTTGAAAAATGAAAATTTCACCATGAGGGTTTGGTTCCTTTACTAACTTAATATTATTAGATGTTAACTCAAAATAATAGATGTGACGCAGCATTTTATTTTATTTTATTTTGCATTGTAGCCAGAGTTATCTTCCTATAACAGCTGTTTGGAAGTAGCATTTTACGTGTCTAGATTTGATTCTATTGGACTGGCTGACTAGATGAGCCAGGAAGAATCAGGCAGGATCTTGTAGGACAGGTTACAGATTTTGTTCTTTATTCTAAGAATACTGAAAACCACTAAAGGTTTGCAATCAAGTGAGTAATATGATTAGAATCTGAATTTTATGATATTTATGAGACGTTGGAAAGTTGCCACTGACGGGGTATTTGTTTTAGCTATGAAAATAGTGTTGTGATTACATTTAACCAAAAAAAAAAAAAGCTCTTATCTTTTAAAGAATTACATGCTGAAATATTAGTGGATGAAATGAAAGAAAAAATTGAGAGTCATCTATGTATACATAGACATACAGGAATGAAGGCGATATCTGTAGTATAAAGTAAGAAGAATAGAGGAATAAGAATGATGCCTCGAGAAACTTCATCTATTTAAAGACGAAGAGATGAGGATGAGCAAAGAAACCAAAGAGTAGCTATTTGAGAAGTGAAAGAAAATCAGGGGAGTGTTAGGTAATGGAAGCCAAAGGAAGAGAGGTTTCAAGAAGGAAATAATATGTGTAAAGTATATAACACAGTGCCTCCCATACGGTAAATCTCAGTAAGCACTGCATCTATCATGACGAGGGACAGGAAGGATGCAGTGCAGAATCCTTAGCAGTGGTAAGAGATCAAGACCGGGAAACCAGATCAAGGGGAAGAATTCCTGTGGAGTGGGGATTGAGGGAGAAGAAGCTACAGTAGAGTGGTTTCAGAGGTAAATGGGAGATAGACATTGAGACACTGATTGGACAGAATCATTTTAAGATGGTTGACTGACAGGGGAAGGAGGTACATAAGGTAGGAGTGGAACAGGATTTTGAGAGTGAAAAGAGGCAGTATTTGGTTTTGTACCAATTAGAGGGAAGAGGAGTTAAAAAGAAGTAAAGACTTGAGCATGTTGAAATACTGGAAGGGAACTTGTAGAAAGGAAGAACATGAAAACATAGGAAAGAAAGTGTTTAATATATGGGCCCTAAAAAGGTGGGAAAGGTAGGATCCAGAATTCACAGAGAAAGAACTGATCTTTGATGGGCAGAGGGACATCTCTTTTACTGCAACAGGAGGGGAGAAATGATAGTAGATGTAGGCAGGCTAGAAGGGATGTTTTCATTCTCCCTTCTCTAGGAAAACAATTCTCTGGAGCCGATTCAGTGGCCTTTAAGAATCCAAATCTGTGGAATTTCCTGTTCTCATTTTCTGGTGCAATATTTAATACTGTAGATCATTCTTTTTCTTAAAACTTCCTCTTCTCTTTTAAAATATATTTAGAGTAGACAAAAAAAGTCTAAAAATTATATAATGAATGCCCATGTACACTAGCTTAAAAAATACAAATGAAGTTCTAACTCCATTCTCATCTCTTCTCCCACAGTAAATCAGTATTTTGAGTTAGGTGTTTCTCATTCCAGTGCTTGTTTTTATAATTTTACCACTTACATGTACTGCATATGATACATATATAATATATATACACAAATATACCTTTAAACAATGTATAGAATTTAATGTGGATATTTTGGTCTTTCAGCGACAATCTGTGAAACGTAAGTTTCCTCAGATTTGTCTGAAAACTGTCATTATTTGGAACTATTAAGTGATAGTTCAGTTGTATATTAAATTCTAAGTTTATTTCCTCAGCTCTTTGAAGATACTGTTTAATTAACTTCTGGCTTCTACTGCTGTTCTTGAGAAATCTGCTGCTGCTCTATTGCTTATCTAATAGTTGCTTCTTTGCAAGTAATCTGTCTTTTACATCTGTTTCCCTTCTAGATTTATCTTTGTCTTTGCAGTATTCCAATTTTACAATCTACCTAGAGCCCATTTCTTATTTATTTTGCTTGAGACTCCTGATTATTGACCTTGAGACATTATTTCATCAAGTCTTTGAAATTTTGAAATTATCAACCATTATCTCATCAAATTTGTCTCTCTCCTTTTTTATCTTATTTTCTGGAAATCTTGTTGGATAATATACTGAACCTTCTCACCCTTTCCTTGTTTTTCTTAATTCATACTTTTCACTCCATATTTCTTCATGCTGCATCTTTGTTTAATTTCCTCAGAACTACTTCATTTACCAATATCTCTTCATCTATATCTAATAAGGTATTAATCAGTCCATAAGATTTTTAATTTAATGACTGTATTTTATATTTCCAAATGTGTTCTATTTTTTTTAATGTCCACTCTTATTTTCACAGTATCTTACTCTTTTCTTTAGGCTTTAACCTTCCATTCCTTCTCACTGTATATATATATGTATCCTGGTGGAAATCTTATCTGTCACATCTACGCAAAAACTCCAACAACTGTACCTTTAACCTAGTGCTCTTTCCCAAACATTAATTACATATTTCCAACTGCCTTTTAAACGTTATTAGTTGTCTCCTGCCTCATGCTGTGAGGTTTACCTGACTACTCTGTGTGTAGCAGAGTAATAATGTGTCCTTTCTGTGACTTTCTGTAGCAATTATTTGTTCTGCTCAATTAATACTTGGCATCACACAGCCGCACAGCATAGGCGTTCTTTGCATGTGAACAAAACTAGATTGTATGTCCTCGGAGCACAAGGATCACATTTTGTGCTTCTTAGCAAGACTTCTGGATGTGCTTAACTCCACCACAACCACCTGAATGCATTCAAAGCTACACTTTCTTAGATTTGACTTTTCATAATATCTTATGTATACGTGTCCTTTGATAGAAGGAACAAGCTTATATTGGTTGGTGTCCTCTATCGAATTTACCACAGGGACTGCTCACAATAGGTGTTTGTTAGTTGATCTGATAGGTAAGCAACAGATAAGTGGGTCCTTTTGAAATTTTCCTGGGGAACCACTTCTTTTGGTGATATTGTTTCCTTATTTCCATACTTACAAAGCATCAGTGGATAAGTGATATGTACCTTTCAGTATAGGACGCTTATTGCTAATATGAGTCATTTAGCCTAAATTACAACAATGTGGGCCTATTATATTACTCTTTCTTTTAGTCTTCATCCTAAGTCACAAATATGATTAGCTAAATTATAAAAAAAAATTATAAATAAGCTTTATTTTATAGTGGAATTAGTATTCAGTTCTTCCAGTATGAACTTGGAAAAAAGACCAAGATACTTCTAGAAACACTTTGGAAGATAATAATATTGCCATTAACCTAGCACTTTTACTCAGGAACAAAGAATGTGGCAAATTAAATTATTCCAAGATCCTAAGCACAATAGGAAAAAAATTATGTCATTTTGAGGTGAGGGAGTTTTGGCTTTTTGGCTAATAACTATGGTAAGCCATGTGGACTGTGTCAAAAGCTGGTTTGTTTCTTTTTTCACTTGAAATATAATGCAGATTTAATCATTATATTTATCTTCAAATATGAAATATTAGACAAAATTAATTAGGTAACTTACTCTCACATATTAAATTTTAGAGAAGAAACTAGAATTTTTTTCTTTCCTCCTTCTCTGTCTTTTATTCAATGTACACATTCCTGTTGTAAAATACTATAGCAGTTTTTAAGTATACAAGTTAACTGTGAAAGTTCCTCTTTATCCTCCCTTTCTCTCTGTCGCTTTCTCTATGTGTACCATTCCGTATCAGTGTAGGTGCATAAATATATATATGTGTAAAAATAAGATTTTTTATAATAAATAAATGGAATCACACTGTAGGTATGTTATATCACTTGCTTTTTTTCTCTTAACAGAGAAAAGGCATTTTTTCCATTTTAGTACAGACTTCTCTCAATTCTTTTAGCAAGTATATAGTATTCCTCATTATGAATGCACTGTAAGTCATCAAATTATTTCCTTACTGATTAATATTTAAATTGTTTCCAACTTTTTAGTATTAAAAACATGTTACCAAAAAAAATCTTTGTATACTTCTCTTCGAATAAACAAGTCTTTGGATAGATTTCTACAGGTAGAGTTGCTGGGTCAAAGATCTTATATATTTTAAATTTTGATACATATGCAAATTACCATTCCAAATGTCATTATCAATGTATAGTTCCTTCCACAGTGTATGAGGCTGCTTATTTTCCTACATCCTCCAGTGACACTGAACATTAATGCTGATTCTCTGTTTAACTCCTACTGAAAGTAGAAATAATAAAAGCAGTAAAAGTTTGTGGGGAGACAAAGGAAAGGCTAAATAAAATATGAGTTCTCATTATCTCATCTTTAATATATTAAGTTAATAGATAATATCTAAGATTGAAACAAGCAGTCAAAGGAGGGGGAAACCAGTCACACAAAATGACTCCAGTGACCCCAAGAGGGATCTTTTAGGATCTAATACCTCTTGTGGAAAAGAAATAATATGAGACTTAGCTATTCATTTTTCATTCTAGTTTTTTGTTTCTGTTAAATTTAAGTAAATTTAATTTAATACCTTTTATAACTGTCTCTCTATCTTTAATAATGTCTCTTTCCCTTTTTTATCTTTCCATATCTCTCTCACTCATCCTTCATCTATATTTATATAGAAAGAGATTTTCACCAGATGTTAATACTGGCTATTTCTGGGTGGTGGTTCTGGGTTGCTGGTTGCTTTCTTTGTCAATTTCTATTCCAGTTGAATATTTTAATGAGTGTGCATTAAATCAATAAAGTTGCTACTCTAAAATCAAAAAACTAAAATATGAAAGAAATATTATATATCAGTATATGTAAACATACACACAGGCATGCATGCACACACAGACTGAAACTCCAAGCAGTAAAGACATTCACAAAATGAAAAGTGAAAGCCTCTAGCTTTTCCCACTCCTCACCCCAATGTACCTTTTCCCCAGAGATAACCACTGCAAAAAGCTTCTTAAAATTCCTTTTTATTAGGGAACACTCCTACACTGTTGGTGGGAATACAGTTTGGTGCAGCCATTATGGGAAACATTATGGAGATTCCTCAAAAAACTAAAAAAAAAACAGACTTACCATATGATCCAGCAATCCCACCCCTGGGCATATATCCAGAAGGAACTCTAATTTGAAAAGATACATGCAGCCTAATGTTCACAGCAGCACTATATACAATAGCCGAGATATGGGAATAACCTGAATGTCCATCAACAGATGACTGAATAAAGAAACTGTGGTATGTTTATACAATAGACTTCTACTCAGCCATAAAAAATCATAAAATAATGCCATTTGCAGCAACACGGATAGACCTGGAGATAGCTATACTAAGTGAAGTAAGCCAGAAAAAGAAAGGAAAATAACATATGATATCACTCATATGCAGAGTTTAAAAAAATAAGACACAAATGAACCTATTTACAAAACAAAAACTGGCTCACAGGCATAGAAAACAAACTTACAGTTATCAGAGGGGAAGGAGGGTGGGAAGGGATAAATTGAGAGTTAGAGATGTGCAGATATTAACTACTAAATATAAAACAGATAAATGATAAGTTTATACTGTATAGCACAGGGAACTATATTCAATATCTTATAGTAACCTATAATGAAAAAGAATATGAAAAGGAATACGTGTATGTATACGTATGACTGAAATATTATGCTGTGCACCAGACATTGACACGTTGTAAACTGACTATATGTCAATAAAAAAAGAAAAAATTTTCTTTTATTTAAAAAGTTGTGCATATACAATGTACTTATCTATACATAACACACAGAATTTTTTTTTTTACCTAAAAAGACTCACACACTCTTACATACCTTATTTTTTTTATTATTATAGCTTGGAAATCTTTCCATATCAGCACTTTGAGACACACGTGTTCACTGTCAGTCCTTGCAATCACATGCACATAGTGTTGACAATGCTCCATGAGTAAAGAATTCCAGCAGACCAACGAGAGTACAAGGTAAGTGTGTATGGAAGCTGTCAACCACTTACACTGAAAATGTGAGAGAAAGAAAGGGCATAGTTCTTCTTCCTTTCAGCCCTTCCTTACTCATCATTAAGCCAAAGGTAGAGATTACTGGTAGAATGTGCATATATCAAGAAGTCAAATTTTTAAAATTGAGTTAGTTTTGTGCAGCATTTCCACTCTTTTGGTAAGAATGAAATACAAGTGTATGGACACACTAAGAATTACATACTGTATAATTTCAATGCTTATGCATGCATGTTAAATGCTCATATATGCATTTTAAAACTGGCACTGTACAGTATGAAGATGCATGGTAAAATTCACACTGATTTTTTTTTTTTTTGCTTAGAATGACATTAAGTAGCAAATAAAAAGCACTATGAAATTTGAGAGACCACAGAAGGTACTTTTGTACCTTTGGCACATTTCTCCTACTTCTTGAATAAGGGATTCTGTGCTTTCATTTTGCACTGAGCCCTGCAAGTTATGCTGCCAGCCCTGTTTATCAGCCTGATGCTGAAAGGAAGCTGCAGTGTAGCAGAAAGGACCCAGGAGACTCAGTTCTTGCTCCACAGTAGAATGGCAGATATTCATATGTCCTTTAACTGTTCTCCCCTTCTTCCTTGCTAACAGTATCCCCAGCTTGTCAGCATGACAACTGCCTTGTTTTTTAAAAATGGGTATTTTCTCAACAAGGCACACTGCATTTACCAAATTCTATTACTTTTACAAGGAACCAAATGACCCAAGTCTGACAAACGAGAGATAAATAAGTTTACTAAGTGGGGCTTATGAAAAAGCCTTCATTTTCTTGATTTAAAAAAAAAAAAAAGAGAAAGCAGACTCAGTTGGCATTGTGCCTTTTGCCTTCACCTTTCATGTTTTTTCTGCCTTTAAGACATATGTGACGCCTAGAAATACAGGAGCCATCTTGAGAATGAGGATGAAAGCTGCATGTTAAGAATAGCTAAAAGACATAGAAAGCTGCCAACCCCTGAACTTCTTAGTAGGTGAGAAGGTATACCCCTATTTTGGTTAGTCACTGTACCCAGGTTTCTGTAACTTGAGCTGAACACGATCAATCCCTAATACAGGCCGACGAGCTAACATGAAAACTCTTCCATTACAAACTCCTGCTAATTCCAGGTGAAGTGCAAAAAGTATATTTTAATACATATTTGAGCTTACAAAAAAGACAGAGAAATAGTTAGGTGACAGAAATAAAGAAGGAACTGAATACTAGGCTAGAGCCAGGAGCACACACTATGACCCTATACTGAGTGGGAAGGCAGTTGGACGAGGAAGGTGCTTGAATCTTTAAACCCGTGTGGTAGCCAGAGATAAGAATTTGGGCCCTTGCTGCAAGCAGAAATTAGAAACGGCGAACCCCTCCTATGCGCTTCCCCTGTGCACATCAACTAAACATCTGGGAGTTCCATACCCTCAGGGAAAAGGCACCCCCGCCACAGCAAGACAACCAGGAAGATTTTCTATCATGGAATGAGTTCTGAAAAGGGGGGAAAAGTTCTCCCCAAAGAATTTATTATTATGATTCCCACTGATAGGGTTTCAAATTTACAATATCTAAATGATCTTGGAATGTCTAAGCCCAGAAAGAAATTCATATAAACATTGGTCACTATAAATTTTTGTAAGTTTGAAATGGTTTCAATATTTAAAAAGAAAAACCACTTTGAAGTGCGTAGGAGAGGCTGGGACACAGTCTCACCATAAACCCCCCTTCCACATGGCAACCCAGAATCAGAAGGAATTCAAACCCAGAGCTTCTTACTGAGATGCAAAGGTGTGGAACCCCTCATCAGGCACCCCAGCTTTTAAGACCTGCACCTGAGAGATGAGCTTTGAAAACCGGTGGGGTTTGAATACACGAGCCCCACAAGACTGAGAAATGGCTCTTACAAGGCTGGTGCGAGGATCCATCCTCCCCAGGGCCCAGCTCAGAGACAGCCAATAGCAAAGTGAAAGAGGCTCACTCGGTTCATATTAAAGCATTGGCCTGAGGGGCAGGCATCTCATTTAACTCACACATCTACAAACCTGCTGAATCACTCTCTGGGGACAAAGGCTGCTGGACGTCACCTTTGTGTGCTCCCCCTGCATTGCTTTAGCCAGTGGACACAATCTCTTTTTCTCTCTTTCCAGTGCACGCCGTCTTTACACTCCCCCTCTGCCTCACTACAGACTGTAGGCACCATCTCCCCACTGTCCCTCTACAGTGCTCCGGATCACCAGTATCTCCCAGAAGGAGTTTTTACACAGGTCTGGGGCTCTGACTTATGCAGCTGTGGCCCAGGGGATGCCCCTTGATTGCCTGGTTCCAGGAGCTTGTGTTCTTGGGCCCGGAGGGAATGTAACAATCAGAGAGGCAGCACTTGGAAGGCTACCACCCCCGGGCATTGCCCCGACAGCAGGCTAAAACACACCTCCAGTCTGCGAAAGGGCTCCAGCCTGAGGCGCAGGCTTCTGGCTTGACACTTACCAGGCGGCCTAAGAAGTGCTCTCAGGGAGTACAGGCTGGTGGACGGAATCTTTGCACAACTCCTCTGCCTTCATCCAAGTCACCAGTATCTCCCAGAAAGGAATGTATACCTTTGTCAGGCACCTCATTTTTGAAGCTGCTACACAGGACACCTCTAGGTGAGCCGGCTCTAGTGGCCAGTGGGGCTTATGCTTGCAAGTCTTGTAAGACTGTAACCAATGGAAAAAGAGTTCTTAAACAGACATCACCCCTGGAGCACAGGGAGAGGCAACAGCCTCTGTAAAAGAAATCCATCAGCTAATCATCACAGAAGCAGCCCAAGAAGCAGGCTTCTAGCTGAACACACACGTTAAGGGCTGACTGTAATCCTTTCCACAGAGCTCACAGGGCAGGTGCTGCCTTGCGCTCTCCCTCTGCCGTGCGCCCAAGTGCCAATGTCCTGGAGGGGAATGCTTACACACATCTGGTCCCCTGGTTTTTAATGTCTAGTACCTGGGTTTTCAAGGCTGCTGTCCAGGTGATGCCCCTTGACAGCTTGGCTCTTGAGGCCAGGGGTCTTGTGTTCCTGGATCCCCTGAAGGCAATAGCCTGACAATTCTTGACAGGCTACTACCCTCAAGGTACTGCACAGACAACAGACTGAAAGACATCTCCAGTCTTTTTCTGAAAGAAGCCTATCTTCTTGTCCTGGAGTTGTGGTCACATGGGTTAGGCACACACCCAGGGGCCTACAGAGCTTCTCTCAGGGAACGCAGGCCGGTGGACACCATATTTGCACTGCCTGACTACATCTCACCAGTACCTCTCAGAAAAGAGCTTATACACTTGTCTAGGGCCCTGCTTTTAATGACTGCCACCCAGGGGAGACCTTCACATTGTCTGATTCTGGTGAACAGTGGGGCTTACACTTGTGGACGCCCAGCACTGTATATATTTGCATACTTTAACAGTTGCTGTCTGAGGGTCTGGCTTCAAATCAGCCTGCATTTAGGTGCTGACTGAAATTCTCTCCTTTGGGACACTGACAGGTCTTGGCACACCCTCAACTACTGAGAACTATTAAAAATACAACAAGCTCCTTGGACAGTCACAAAGGTCTGAGAGACAACCAAGGGCTAGGGCAGGGTTCGTCTACTACATGAAGCCACTACGTCATGAACGTGAGAGGCGGCTGTTTCACCTAATGCAGAGACCAGCAGAGAGTCATACAACCCACCAAGAGTGAGTCAGGAAGAAACAGAAAATCTGAACAGACTGATTTCTAGTGAGGAGACTGAATCAGGAATCAAAAACCTCCCAACAACTAAACGTACAGGACCAAATGACTTCACTGGTGAATTCTACCAAACCTTCATAGAAGAATTAATGTCAATCCTTTTCAAACTCTCCAAAAAAATAGAAGAGGAAATGCTTCCAAACTCATCTTATGGGGTTAACATTAGCCTGATACCAAAATCAGACAAGGACATTACAAGAAAAGAAAATTAGAGGCCAATACATCTAATGAACATAGATGCAAAAATCCTCAACAAAACCTTAGCAAACTCAATTCAACAATATATTAAACGGACTGTATACCATGACCAAGAGGGATTTATTCCATGGATGCAAGAATGGCTTAATATCCACAAATCAATGTAATACACCACATTAACAAAAGGAGGGATAAAAATCATATGATCATCTCAATAGACGCAAAAAAAGCATTTGATAAAACCCAACACCCACTTATGATAAAAACTCTCAACAAAGTGGGTATAGAGAGAACATACCTCAACATCATAAAGGCCATATGTGAGAAGCCCACAGCTAACGTCATACTCAGTGGTGAAAAGCTGAAAACATTTTCCCTAATATCAGGAACAAGACAAGGATGCCCACTCTTGCCACTTTACTCAACATAGTATTAGTAGTCCAAGCCAGAGAAATTTGGCCCAGTCCACACTCTGGGGTTGTGGTCTAGGCATCAGTTGTTTAAATTCTCCAGGTGATGCTAATATGCAGCCAAGGTTAAGACAGCAGTAGCTCAACTCAGAAGAGAACACCTGGGATGCTTCCTTTGAAACATTTGGCACTAATGGGGGAGGAGTGTGGAGACGGATAAAAGGTGGAAACAAGGGAATTTTATTGAAGGAGCTCCTACCAAACAACTTGATGATTTGTAATTTCTCTGCATAGAAAAAGCATCAAGGGCTAAGAATAAGAGTATATGAGACTGAAGAAGGCATCTTAGGAGAGTGGAAAAGTTCACAGTTTTGCAGGCTCTGCAGACAGTGTGAAAAAGTTAAGAAGTAGAAGCATTGCTACGCAGTTACAAAGATTCAACGGAAGTAAGAAATCATGCATTGGTATTAGCATCCATCTACAAGGTTGTACAATTTTCTCTAACAATGCTTGGCAGTGTGAGAGCATGAACAGAGAAAACATTCATCCAGGAATGTAGATTGATTGGTCAGAAGGGTGGAGGAAACTGAGAATGCTGGTGAGAGTTAAAAATAGGGCGAATAAAAACGAGGCATGGAATCACAGGCCTGATGATGATGAGAACACACTTAAATGAGTAAAGGAGTCAAAGAGATCAAAGAGAAGGAATTCTAGTCAAAAGGAGATTTCCAAATCTAAGATTTCAAGATAGCAGAGTACAAGGTAAGTATGGTAATAGACACCTAATGATTTTTCCTACCCGTCCTTGCCCCCTCCAACCATTATCCACACTACCCAAACATTTCCAAATTGAAATTCTGATCATTTCTCCCCAACCCCTCCTCCACCCGCCAACGCCTCAATCTGCCAGATGAATTCAATCAAAAGCCAGTTCAAGAAGTCTTAATTATCACCTCCCTTATCCTGGTAATACCCACTTCCTCAACACTTCCTCACCCTTACCCAACTTTACACGCGCTTTTATAGTTCTCACACTGTTATAATTTTTAATCTGTTTCCCCCACTAGATTCTGAGTTCCTTGAAAGCTGGAACCAAATATTAATCATCTTTAAATCCATTTTCAACACTTTTCCTGATAAATTCAACAAGTATCAGCTCTGGCATTTCTTGTTTGCTTATGCTTGTATACACATTTTTAATGATGATTTATTTGGGGAAACCTCTTTAGGCTACTTGTCTATTACTGTGAAGCTTTATTTAGTTAAAACTTAGATAATATAATGTGCAAAGACATGTAACTGGTCACAATGCATTATGTGACCATATACTGAAGCAAATAAACAAAGGAAAGCACTAATTTCAATTCTTCCAAGTTGTGGAATTCCCACTTTTCCCTTAGGTTACCTCATTTACTGTCTGTGATGTGTGTCTATCTGATAAATGCAAGGTGGGGACACCAATGTCAATCCATATTTTTTAACTTATGAAACAAATTTGTCTATCTATTAGATAAAAATAAACACAAATCAATCTTCTAATATGTCTCTCTTCACCCCAGGGGATGATCTTGCACACCTATGAAGTGTATATACCTCCACTTTTGATGTCATGGGTCTAAACAGAACGTAATGAACACTTTGTCAGACACACACACACACACACAAATTAAAATACATACCATATTACCTAAAATGCCATTTTTATAAAGGTTTTTTTTTTAAGCTAAAAACTTTGGGGGTGATTTCAGCACTTTTTATGAGCTTTAAAAGATTGCTTTCCTAATATCGTGTACTGTCGAAATAAGAAGTTAGTATAGGGGACAGAAAAAGAAAGCATTAGAAGGGGATCTGGAACCTTTACAGAAAGACCAAGCCTTCAAACATTAAAAATTCAGGTTACTAGGTACAGACTGGAGGCGAACATTTAAGAGCACTCTGGAATCTCCCTTGGCATTCTACCATACTTATAACTACTTATTCAATTTCTGTTCTACCAGATTAGTCATAAGCTCTGAAGAGCGCAAGGGCTGTCTGTCTCATTGCCTGCTACATTCCCAGTCACAAAAACAATGTCACATGGCACATAGTAGGTACTCAAAAAATATTTACTAAACGAATGAACAAAAGAATGAAGTGATATAATTGAAGTTGCCATTAAGAAACTAATCAAAGAGAACAACAAAAAATAAGTGTTAAACATTGAGCTTTGAGGAATACCTACAGTAAAGTCATCAGAGGTGCCAGCAGAATAGAATGAGAGAAAGTCCAGGAGGTAGCAGGAAAACCAGGAAACGTAAGGCCCTGGAAAGGGGTGTGTTCTTGGGAACTGGATGGGTAGAGTCACTGAGGAAGTCTGAGAAAAGGGTTCTGATTTGTCAGGAAGATAACTGGCAACCTCAGGAATGCTGTTTAGGTATAGTTATAGAAGTGGAAGTTAACTGCATGGAATTAGGCAGGAAATTCTAAGATGGTAAGGATGGTAAGGAAATAGAGACAATACACTAGTCTCATGAATCTGTCAGTGAAACAAGAGAAACAGATTATAACTATAGAGAGCTCAGCAGGAATAAGTGAAGACTTTTTTTTCAAGTCGGCAGAACTACAAGTTTGAGGAAGAGATTTTTCCTCTAATGGTGAATGTGGTGTTGTGATTCTTTTTGTAGAAATGGACATAGATTATGACAAATATACTTCACTGTGAAGACAGACATCTGGAAAGTGTTTTCCATGTAAAAATCCAAAATGGACAATAGATGAAAAACAAGATTCCTGATTCCATATTTCTTTTTCTGTATTTCTGGAAAAATATGTTGAGATGAAGGATAGATGGAGCAGATTCATTTTTTTGTAGTTACCTTAGGAAGAAATAGTTGTTTCTGTCACAACTACAAAGAACACAAATATTTATATGTTATCTACTGTCCTTTATGATGCCATTAGGAACTAACCTTTGTGCCTTTAACACAGTCACTGCTTCTGGGACTGCTGTTTCAGTAAAATACTGGAGGCATGAATGTGAGCTCATTTCATTGCCTGCTGGGACTGCATTTTCTCAGCCCTAATGTAACAAAAGGGCACAGCTGCACACACACACACACACACACACACAAAATACATAAAGCCTTTTCTTATTTTTGAAATACTAACGTCTCGCCCTCTGTACTTGCACCTGTTTCAGCTTAGTTTATGCATAGGCTGTGTCATGAAGACTGCTTAAGAAGACGGTCTAAAGGAACAGGACCCTATGGGGCCTTCCGAGGACAGACCCCTTCCCCATATGCTCTGCTCTAGCTCCTCCCTGACATACTTAGGTAATTGCATCTGATGCACATTGCCTGAATTGTTTCACAGGTGTGAAAACCCCCACCAAATGGAAGTTAACACAAGCACATAGCCTCCAGGCCGGCTGGAGCCTATGCACTGGCGTTAAACCCCCTGACACCACCACGTCACCTCACCATCAGCCAATCAGAGAATTACACAGGAGCTGATCACATACCCTGCGGACCCACCCTCCCCTTCACCCGGCCTTTAAAAGATGCTTTCTGAAACCCATCCAGGAGTTCCGCAGTCTTCAGCACGAGCTGTATGGCACTGCTTGTGTGGCGCCTTACAGTAAACGCTGCGCTTCCCTTCACCACAAGCCTCTGTAAATAGACTGGCTTTAGTGTGGGCCAGCGGGGGGCCCAAGTTCCCTTCAGTAACGAGACTCAGAATTACGGAGTTTTTAATAGATTTCACACCGCATTCTCATTAGTTATTAAAATTCGCCTCGCTGAATCATTAAGGGCTACCGTATCTCACTCACCCTCTTAACGCTTCTTTGCGTCCTCCACCTGGCACTGTATCTCGCACAGAGCAGGTACCTAGTGTTGATCCCGTAATCCCGCGTGTGCATGCTGCCTCAGCCAGCCATAAAGTCCTTCCTGCAGCAAATGGTGACGGAATTTGGAGGGAGTGGGGGTAGAGGTGGGGGAGAAATGGAGGGAGAGAAGCCCCTGGTGGCTGTCAAGTAACCCAGCTGAGAACTTCTGCGGGCAGGGACACGCCTGTTCAGCATGGTCCCTCCAGCACAGGGCTCAGTGCAGGTACACGGCACATACTCAAGAATGCTGAATGAATGAACCGCAGGCTCGGTGGGGGCATTAAATTCAATCTTATTTTGCAAACGAGAGCCACCCAGGCGTCGGAGGCCAGCGGGGCGCGACGGCTACCAGATGACAGGAAACTTGGTTCTAATTTCACAGATACTGTAAATCTATGCTACAATTTCCATATTTTCTCTTAAAACAAAACGAGGGGTGCGGGTTGTCTCTGCTCTTGGTTCTCAGGGGCTTAACTGCAAACACGTAGCGCGTCAGCGGCCCCAGGTTGCGCCCCTCGTGACGAACACAACGCTCCCCGGCGGCCGGCGGCGCAGAGCTCCCGGCGCGCCCCGCGGCTGGGCCGCGGCGATCCTGAAGGGGTCGCTGTTCCCGCGGTAACCTCCATAAAGGCTCCGCCCCACGGCCCGCGCGCTCCCTCGCTCCGTTGGGGTCCCGGCCCCGCACGGCCCGGACGCCAGTCGGTGCCCTGCAGGCCCTCCGCGGCCCTCCGCCGACGTTAGCGGCAGCACTCCCGGCGGGACAGACCCAGCGACTCGGCCGCCGCCGCCGCCTGGGCGCGCGGCCGGCTCCGAGGCGCCCGGTCTCTGCCCCGCCCCACCCTCTTTCTCCCCCTGCGCGGAAACGACAGCTGCGGCGGCGGGGCTGGCGCCGCCTCCCTCCACCTACCACGTCTGCCCCCGCCGCTCTCGCCCGGCGCCCCAGCCCGGCCGCGGCGCCTCCGCCTCCCCTGTAGGTCAGCGGGCAGCTCCGCCCGGCTGCCGCCCAGGATGAACATCATGGACTTCAACGTGAAGAAGCTGGCGGCCGACGCAGGCACCTTTCTCAGTCGTGCAGTGCAGGTACCGCGGTGGGAAGCAGGGCGGCGACGGCCGGGAAGGCCAGGGAGGGGTCGCCTGAGGCGGCCGCGCCCTCCGCACCGGGCTGCGCCGACCGCAGGGCGGGCCTGCGCGTCCCGAGGCCCGGGGGACGGGCGCGGCCTGGTGCCCCTCCGCGCCCGGCGGCCGTTTTCCTCCCCGCTCATGCCCAACCGCCGCTCCCTGGGAAGCGGGGCGCAGTAGGGACGGGGCCCGGAGCTGCCTCCCTCCTCTGGAGGACACCGAGGCTCAACGCCGCCGGCCTTCCTAACCCCACGACGCCGGTGCTCGTGTGACCTCCCTCCCGGGGTGGGCGGAGGCCTGGCGGGTCCGCGGAGTAACTGAGACCGACCATTCTTGCACCACCCCCACCCTTTCCTTTCCTTCCTCGGACTCTCCTCGCCGAGCCCAAGAAGGAAGTTTCCTTTTCCTGCCCCAATCCAGAGCGCTGCCAGCACAGTTCCCTGCAGTCCTCTCTCCCTCTCTCCCCCTAAGAGGACAGCCCCTGGGCTTGCCAGTCCGCGGGCGAAATGGAGATCGCCAGTTGGCGTCCAGACTATGCCAAGGCCACGGAATCTGGGGGTTCTCACTCATTTTTGAAATGGGAATCACTGGCAGTAGGGCAGTGGGTCGGAGTAGGGTGGGGGGTGGAGATTAATATCGTGCCTATAGTGACAGTGACATGTTTCAAATACACTTTAAGGGGAAAAGTTAACTATCTCGCGGTATTCAGAAATTAAGGAAGTGCCAGTGCTAGGGAACTTGGACTGTTTTCTACAGTCATCCCCCACATTATGCCAACTCAGTTAAATCTACGAGCAGATGTAAATTTCACCACAACATAGGTTATAAACAATCTGGTGTTTAAGTTAATGGCGTAGTCACGGCAACAACATTCTCTATTTTTATAAAGTGAAAACAAAAATAGTTTTCGAATATGCATATCAAGTTGACATTGAAATGTAAATCATTTGGGTTGCGTTATTACTTTTCTCCTTTACCCCAATTTTATTAGCATAGTTGATCTTGCATTGCGTATTCTTGGCAAAAGTTTGGTAGAACTAGAGCAAGGTAATAGCTGCCTACATTGTGAGCTTTTGGTGTGACCTTAGTGCTGACTCCCCATGATTCTAGATGCTGAATGCATATTTGACACTGGATAATGCCACTCTTAAATACTTCTAGGTATGTTTTCAGGTACATAATCTGCATTGCTTACATAGGACACATATATTACAATTTGATTTAAATTATTGATAGCCTTGATTGTAAAAATCTCGCAAAAGCTCTCAAAAGGTTTACTTCCCAAATGAATGTCAATTGCTCATTGTTTCAAATTCTCTAGGGTGGGGATGGTAGGTTAAGGTAGTCGTGAAGCAGTTGTTGCCGTGTTGTATAGACGTGATGGTAATGGCAAGCGTTTCTAATAGGATCAAATTAGAAGAGACCTCTAGAAACTGTCAAGAAAGTGACAGTTCTCACTTTTTTTTTTTTTTTTTTTTTGGAGGAAAAGCATTTCAGGCAGAGGCAACAAGTGCAGAGTCTGAGGTGGCCGGGGTGCTAGGGAGACCAGTTAGAGAGCTGTGGCCAGCAGACAGGCAAAAGGTGATATGACATAAATAAGAGTGATAGCAGGTTCAGAATCCGTCCAGTGTTGGGTGTCATATTGACCCTAGGGTATGAGACAAAGATGAATCAAGGATGACTCTGAGGTTTTGGCTTGAGCCGTTTGAGAAGGGAAAAATTTCAGGAGGAACAGCCTCTTTCCATGTATCTTTTTATGTTAAGTCTGTGTCTGTTAGAGGTACATTCTGAAATATTTATTTATAAGCTATATCGTGTCTGAGAATTGCTTTAAAATATTTCAGAAGAAAAAATGAGGATAGTTGAAACAACGCTGGGAATATTGATAGTTGTCGATGCTAGGCTGGTTGTAGGTTCATGAGGTTTTATTATGTTGTTATACTTTTGTTTATGTTGGACATTTTCCTCAATTTTTTAAATAAAATATGTAAGGAAAACAAGATGATTCCAAAATGTAATGCGAAATTTGGAATGCTGCGTGGTAATGTTCAGCAAAACACTGCCATCTCATTTCAGTATTTAGTCAATAACTGAGTTCCTACCCTAAGTTGAGCTGACATCAGTGTTGTGCCAAAGTGCCAAGTTTCATGCTAAGAATAGTGTAAGGGCTATGCCAATTACTCATTATTAGCAGTAAGAACAGTAGGAATGGAATTCAGCTTTGATTTTTCTAAATAATAATTTCTATTCAAATCAAATTATACCTTAAGGAATAGGCCATTCTCTGATTGGACAACTGCCATACATTTTTTTCATTTTACTTAAGAATTATAAGTTAAAAATTAAATGTGTTCCCTGTTTTAAAATAGTTAAATCAAACTATCAAAGTATATAAATGAATCCCATCACTACACTCTCTCTTCTAAAATTTGTTTATAAACTTCAGTACTTTAAAAAGAATATTAAGGTAAAATGTATAAATGAATAGAAATGTTTATTACCTACCAGTCCAATTGTTTTTGTTGCTCTTAACTGCCTCAGTGGAATACAAAAGGATCAGGTAATTTATCCTTCATAAATTGTTACTTTAGTGATGTCTTAAAAGCTATTTATTCTTTCTTAGACTCTATCTTTTCTATCTTTTCAGTCCAAATTCCTTAATTGAGCATTAAGTACTCCCTTTCAGCCTTGCCTTTTCTGTCACTCATATGTAAACACTGTATTCGTATCAAATTATTTTTTAATTTCTAAAGTATCTTGTACTTTTCTAACTCTAGACTTTTATTCATATAGTTACACTAATCTTGAATGCCCTCCACCCCCTCTATGTGGTCTTTCCTTCCGTCAAGATATAACTTCAAGTCCGCGTGGGACCACAGGAGCTTGATGTGAATTCCTGTGGCACTTTTCAATTTTGTATGATCATGTGGCATTTTTCTTCTAATGAACTGTTACATAAGGACTCTTGGAGCTCTAAAATTCTGTTACTGGCTTTCGTGTTCTTAATAAGATTGTATGTCCTGAGGAATCAACTCTGTTTCTTTCTTATTCTCCTTTCACAACATCGAGCGTGGTATTTTTTTTTTAATTTTATGTCATTTTAGCCAAGCAAGTAGTTTCCATATGCAAAGTTTATTCTTTAATCATTTAGCATGTTAAATAATTATTTTTATTAGTATTTTTCTAATGTCTGTGCTGACCTTGATGTTGATTAATGCTAGGCTAAAATATTAAACTCATTAATTCAATCTATGATTATTGAGCACCTCCTAGGTGCATGGCATTGAAGGATATGAAGATGAATGAGACCCAGTTGCTGCCTTTAAGGACGTAAAAATCTAGTACCAGTTTATCTTAATTATTTCTTTGTAGTAAATATCCATTTTATGAATTACTGTTTTGACTTCATTTGGTAAATCTTTCAAGTGGGCATATTTTTAATTCAGAATTGATATTGAAACAAAACTTTGCTCACCATCTTTAAAATGATATATACTCTTGAAAAAAATTTCAAACTAAAATTACTTAGGAGAGGGGGTTCAACTTAATTTTCTAACATTTCCTTTGAACTGACTACCAAAGTTACACTATGAACTTCATGAACACCAGCTATTTTCTGAGGGGGAAAATGTCTTTAAACTTGAGTTGCAAGTTTGGCCTTGATCTCCCATTTAATTTTGCAAGTACAATGATGTGTCTAAGCTGGACATGTAGAAATGAATATGATGCTGGGCTTCATCAGCTCCTGTCAGATCCTATCTGGATGGAATGCCAACTTGTCTGAACACATGCCCTCCTGTAATTCTGTTGCTTTTATATAATTTAAACTGCAGTAACTTCATCTTGTCTCTGAAATTTTAATAAATGTATTGCATTCAGAGTCCACACATTTTCTCATTCTGTAAAAAATCTGCGTATTTAGTGTTAACCAAAATTGTGTTCACATCCTTTGATGCTTTCGGTGCTAAGTTAGTAAACTACTAGATAGAAGATGGATTGTTAACCTAATGTTAAAATAACTATGTATGAACTTAGAACAGTAGTTTTTAGTCTTAGCTACACTTAATTTTACCTGAGGAACCTTTACAGGCTGCACCTCAGTCCAGTTAAATTAGAATCTTTGGGATTGGATTTGGCATGAGTAGTTTTGAAAGCTCCCCCAGGTAATTCCAAAGGGCAGCCAAAACTGAGAACCAGTTGAGAAGAATCTACTTTACTGTTTACTAATACATTCAGAATTTGTATTATACATTTATTCCCAAGAAGTTTAGGTTACTTTTAAACTATTACTTTACCCAAGGAATTGATGGTTAGAGTTTATATTAAATAGACATTTTTGATCACACAGCCTTTTAACTTTTTTTAGTAAAACAGGGTTTGGAATCCAGGCTCCTTATTTCCTACTGTAGGCTACATGCCTATCTTACAGTAAAGGAGGGACTACAGTGCCTGGCATAATGTGGCTGGCTCAAAGACAGTCCTTTTCTTAAAGCAATGTTAGAGAAAATAGAAAAGATAAAACTTCCTGTTCTCCAGTCATTTTACTGTATTACTGATGAAACATTATGAAAGAGTAGTACAAGAGATTACATTTTAGAGAACATTGGGTTTGGATTTCTATGAGTTAGTTATTTACATTCTGACTTTCATTGTAGCTTGTTTTCACCAAAGTTTTTAATATAATTGTTAAATAGTGTGACTGTATATTCATTAAAGTACATGCTTAAAATCAACTGTGGTTTATAATAAACAGCTATTATCACCAAGAGACTACAAAGTCAGTAATGATTTTGGACTTAAAGATGTTGAAAACTAAAATTTTTAGGGTAAAATTTAATTAGGAAAGGGATCCTTTTCTTTTTCTTGAAGAAAGAGTAAGCCTTTTGTCCTTCTGAAAAATATACCATTATTATAATTTTGTATTTGTGGTTAGGTGATGTTGTCAAGATCATAAAATCCTTGAGGGCAAGAACCATGTCATATGCTAATTATATATCTCACATAACAGCAGAAGAAAAAATGTGTTCTCTGTAAATATCGTTGATTAGTAATTCTTAATTTAGTTGATATAACTCATCATTTTCTGTAAGTTATCTGTTATCTTAACATGTCAAACCTTGTGATTAACAAGGGAAAAATCCTTAAGTCCCTACAATGATAAAATCATGGGAAATATGTCTTTTACAATTATTCATTTAATAAAATTTAAATTTGTAATTTCAACTTAAATACATGATAACATTAGCAATGCTCTTAAATCTCCCTCCCTTTTTTGGTTTATTCTAGCTAGGATTAAAGTTGCCCTTAATTTGATGATGATTGAATATCATGTAGGAAGCAGAGGTGGGCTGTAGGGTACAGCTAACCGAAGTACTATGAACAGAGACACTGGGGCAAGGAAGCACAGACTATATTTAGATAATGGTGATAGAAAATATTAATTGCTTGAAATCAAGTATTTACTAGAAGGCTAGTATAGTGTAATAAAAGTATGATTCAAACAGATACGAAATTTAATCCCAACACTGAAGCCTCTGAGAAAATTTTAAACCATTCTGAACCTCAACTTCTTCATCACTAAAGTTACGATTCTTACCTATATAACAAGATTTTTTTTTTTTACTATTTGATGTAAAATGCACAACAATTGTTTTTCAGTATCAGAAAGTGCAAGTAAACATCAGGTAGATTTTATTACTGGTACTTAAATACATTGCTCCTGTGGGCCTTCCTACAGAACAACTATTTTCTATCTATAACCAGACTCTGTCTCACTCATACTTAAGGGGTCCTTACTGTTCTGGTTGTTTCACATATTTTCTGTTCCTTGCTCAGACTCATATAAGTACATGGCTTGTTGCAAATATTCAGCTTTGCTCTGTTACACATTGACACGCTTTGTCTTTTTTCACTAAATTTAAAAAATGAGATACTAGTAAGGTAATGTCATGAGAATCACAAAGAAAATATTAAATAATTACACAAACAGGCCTTTTGACCTGAAGATTGAAAAGTTTTATTTTCCAAATAATTAACTAATTGTTGGTCTGAAATATTTTTTGGAGAAAACTTGCCCCAAAACCTAACCTAGTGTAAGATAAACTCAGTGACTATTTCTTTAATCAGTGTTTATAAACATCTTTTAAGTAATTTCTAGCCTATACCTTTAATTCTAGTGCTTTTCTAAACTATCCATTAAATAGTGTGTGACTTCATATACTAAAAAAAAAAATTGACCTGTAGGTTTATACTGTTCATATAAAAAATATTTTTCATTTAGCTCTCCTGTAAAAGAGACCATATCTTCTAGTTCTTAGCAGAGTGCCTTGCACAATGACTAACTTAATAAATACTGATTTTTAAATTGTGAACCTATTGATAATTGTACTAATCTGTTTTTGGTTGTTATATATAAATTAAGAATGTCTACAAAACACTTAATACTTAATATGCATAAAAGTGGTGCTTACGATCCTCTAGAATTACAACTGGAATTTAGGTCAGAGGACTCCATACTCTTCCCTTAGGTCTTTAGGTAGCTCATTTCTTATCAGTCTCAGGCGAGTCGTTACCTGCTCAGAGAGGCTTTTTCTCCAACCATCCACATCTTATACTCTCAAACTCTCACTCCCTCTTCCAGGCCCAGATTGCAAATCCTTCCCGTTATGAAGCCTTCTCTAAGTCTCCTGCTCCCCACTTTACCTGCAGAAGGGGCTCTTCCTTCCCCTACACTTGAATACATTGATTCACTCAGTTAATCATTCAGTCACTGGATCAAGAGACAGTAAGACCACCTATGTTGGTCCTCTCTCCACCATCTTTTTATCTCTATATCCTTATTGTCAAGTTATTTATGTACTTGTTTGTTGTCTGTCTTCCCTATTAAACTCTAAGATTCTTTAGAGCAGAAGCCTTGTCTGTGTTTTGGCTGCTGAAACCCACATGCTTAGAATAATGCCTAACCCATATGCAGGTGCTTAATAAATATTTGTTGAAGGAACAAATGAACGAAAAAATAGACATACTTTCTTACTAAGGAGCTAAGTGAAGAATTTTTCTCTACTGGTAGATCATCTTTATAGATGATATTCACTTGGGTATATTCCTTTCTTTCTGTCCTGTTGGTTGCTTTATCTGGGAGATAATCTATTTAAGCATGGGAGGTAGACTTCAAACATGTAAAATTCTAATGTGTGTCTTTGGGAGGTCTGTTTGTTAGAATTTTTAGGGATCTGCAAAGAATACCAGCATTCTCTCTTAAGAATTAGATTGCATAGTTACCCAGCTGACCTTGCGATCTGGGTTTTGATCTTTTATCTGATGCCCCTCCTATCCTCAGTTACAATACACTGCAAGTTTATGGGTTAGGCAATAGCTTTGGAACTGCTATTCTCAGTCCCACCTATTGGGTCAGAACTTGGCTACAGACCAGTCTCTAAAAGAACTAAAGCTTTACAAAAGCTGTTGAAGCTGTTGTTTCTAGGCCTTGAACAAGACCCTCAGTGGGGGCTGTACCAGAAGTCTAAGAATAACATTCTTAAGGACCTTTCAGCAAAAAGTGCTAACTGATAATCAATTGAAAGTATTAGACCAAGAAGGATACTGAAAGAAACAGATAATAAAACTCAGAAAAATAGAGGTGCAGAAGATACTTTAAGAAATGAGAGAGAAAAAAAGCAAGGTAAACATTATATTTTGTTAGCCAGAAATGAGTCATGACTAGTGAGTATAGAGTTAGTGCTAGTGACTTACCTGTGTTACAATGGGGGGAACCACATACTCTAAAGGAAAATTATGTGTGATAAACAGCCTGAGTCATTGCTTCTAGTATTTAATTAAAAGTGTCCAGAAGTCTCTATAAAATCTACACAGAAATATTTTACCTCTTTGTTATTGTATGGGCAATACTGCCTTTCTTCAAAAACCAGTACATTCAAGATAATAAAAATTGATATGTTGAGTATATTTAACTACATTTTGTGATCTTTAAAAGATGCCTCTGTAGTATGAATAGGATGTGTTCCAAAAATTAGTCTATAAACAATTACTGAAACATATTTTGAAGAAACAGCTTAAATGATAGTTTTCCAGAACATCCTATAAAAGCCTGTCTAAACCAGGTGCGATTAAAGTGCCAGTGAAGCAAAGCCATGTTAAGCATACACAGCCCTTTTTAAGTTCTGAATAGTAGTTACGAGACACTGAACAAAGTGATTTACATAGATACCCTTACTTAATTTTTAAAGCACTGTAAGATATGTATTGTCTGTCTTTTGTAATAGAAGATACCTAAGGAAAAAATATTCAAATGCTTACTCAAGTCACACAGTTAGCAGTGCAATCAGGATTTGAATTCAGACCCAGCAGACTCAAAGATTTTACTCCTTACCACTGTGCTGTCTGCCTTTACATGTAAGAAATTTATATACTGTATATACAGGGCAGTATGCTGAACTTTCTATAGCATTCACACCAGACATTTTAGCAGAACTAAGGAGCTCTATTAACTATGGGATAGGATTATCCTAAGTGCCGCAAAGGAGGTATGGATAAACTACCAGAGGGACAAAAAAAGTGGCATTCATATGTGACAGTTTACAATTATATGTCCAGGGTTGTTTGGATTTGAGTTTTCTTTTTAATTATTGATATAATTCCTAAAATGTATTTGGGGTATATTTAATTTTTTTTAATGTGTAATCAATAACAGTTCACAGAAGAAAAGCTTGGCCAGGCAGAGAAGACAGAATTGGATGCTCACTTAGAGAACCTCCTTAGCAAGGCTGAATGTACCAAAATATGGACAGAAAAAATAATGAAACAAACTGAAGTGTTATTGCAGCCAAATCCAAGTAAGAAACTTTTTACCTTTTGTGTACATTATTGACTAATCCTATTAAAAGGCACTGTTAATAGATTTTTAAATGTTGGGGTTCTTTTTAAGTTTTAATGTCTATTGGAAAACATTTTTTGTTTATGCCTTTGGAGTCTAGTTATTTTGTATGTGTGTGTTTTGTGAAGAGGGTGACATACACTTCGTTGTGTACCCTCTAACAAATTGACAAATAACGTTTTTCAGACCTTTGTAGAATCCCCTTGAAAGCTCAATTTCAGGCAACAACTTTGAATTTGAAGAGTTGTGAAGGACTGCAAAGATAAATTAATCTTCCTTTCTCAACCAGGGAAGAATTATCCCTAAATAATCAAGGAAAAATTATATAAAAACTTAGTTACCAACTATTTATGTGAAGTTTTATTTTTACATAAATTATTCCATTTGATTTTCAGACAACATGGTAAGGCTTTTCAGGTCACCTAACTCAATAACCTTCCAAATAAGGTATACAATGATTGTTTATTAAAACTCACAAGTTAGCCATTTTGTTCAATGTGGCATATCTAATTAAAAGTGGAACTTGAACTAGAACCAGGTGTATTTACATATAAATAACTATATATGTATGAATATACATGGGAAACCCCAGTCTTTTCACTGAGCTTTACATATCAAAACTGAAGGACAGAGGCAGCAGTAACAACGCCTGCTCTCCTTCCCCTTGCCCCTCAGTGGTACTGTGACCATGTTGTGAAATGCTTTCAGTAACTTTCAGGTACTAATTTAAAGTTCCAAGCTTTAAACTTTGTTGCTATTACATAAACCTCAAGGACTGTACAAAATATTCGTAATTCTTTGCCATTTTAGTTAAATTGTGGTGATTTTTTAAAATAGTCCTTTTACACTGTGAGTGAGGCCTGTTGTCTTTGGATGCCATGTGTTATTTCTTACTCATTTAAGGCTACTTAAATTACATACCATGGTGCCTAAAAGAAAAGAAAGAAAGAAAGAAAAAAAAAGGAAAGAAAGTAGTAGATGTTTTTTCTTTTGTTCTTTGCTCTATCCATATTTCCCTCAAATATGTAGTCTATTCTACAGTATGTTTTTGTGAGTGGCAGATCAGCTCACTGGTGAACGGGAATGGTATCAGTGGAAAGAAGAAGTTACAGTGGCTTATATAAAATTTTGCATTACTGTTTTAAGTCTGAAGTAGAAACAGAATTATTTTTGTGTTTTATTTGTGCTCTCATTGTAAAGTTAACAGATTTTGAGAGAAAAGACCCAACGTTTTTTTTCCTATAAGCCTGTTACTTTTAGTGTATGATTTTCCAGAACCTAGGGTTTTTCAGAAACATATATTGCGTTGTAGATTAATTGCCTGCATTTTTTGCTAAGATTTTATTATGGCCTGTTGATGCCCTGGTGAAATGAAACCTTTATTTTAAATACACCAATTTTTTAACTGAATGAAATCAACATGGGATTCAACTTTAAACTTTAGATTAAATAAGTAGACAAGCAGCAAAGATAAGAATCACTCTCACAATCAGAAAATGAAATTCTTAAATTTAGTTAACATCTTCTGAGTGGTTATGTTTTTAACTGATTCATTTTGGTTTTAACTAATATAAAAGTTTTTTAAATTCCTCCTTAAAAGCTCTTCTGGTGCTGCAGCAGAGTTTACCACAAAAGCAAGTATTGTTCCAACAGCCTATTTTATGTATTATAATTAACACTTTTGCCGTTTCCTGAAGTGTTTCTGTTAGTGGCTCAGCTTCTTTTTGATATTTGCAATACATTATGTGAGACTTTCTCCTGTGGAGGAATTCTGTAAGATGCTTAGAAGGAACCTGTTTAACTTACTTCTTTTTGGATTGTAATTTTAATTTATGTGTATGTTTAATCATCATTTCTGGAAACGTTGACTTTTTTCTTATTTGTCTCTGAAATACCTCATTGTTAGGCAACAATGTAAATGTAAATTTCTTAAATATTATGGTAACCAAGTGTTTATTTGGATTTTACCAATGTTTTTTCCTTCCCATTTATGCTAATTTCTATTATTGCTTTTAACTTTTTGTTTTTTAAACTTATTTTTAATGGTGAAATTTTTTAAGTGACTACATGCTCAGATATACTTGAAGCTTAATTATATAAAATTAAGCCAAGGGATCATATTGCTAATCTCTGTAGACTATTCCAAGCCTGGATTGTTCATTTCCTTAAACTCCCAATATTAAGTCCCTAGGAGGGAGAACTGAGTATGTGAGCAAACAAAAGCACAATAATAGCATCAAAAGTATGTGAGTCTTTTGGTTCTTTAGGTGCCTTAAAGGCATATTTTTATAACTGGAAATCCCTGATTTTAAAATTGTGAACATACATGAAAAGTTAGACATTATATGAATGGGGCAGAGGCAAATTCACTAGATAGTAAATGAGTACCAATCCTTTTCTGGAACTTAAAATCCTATAAAATACTCATAATAGTTTTACTATATTTTAAAGTATTTTTGTGCCAAAATGTTTTATCAGATTTCTACAAGTTTCTTAGAGCTATATAATACTCTAACATACAAATGAAAAAAATTATATATTAAGGTATGTACTAGAAAGCATACTAATTTCTTATTTATTTCATAAGGTGATAAATGGCTAATAGAACAAAACAATCTTTTAAATAGTTTTGCTTTTTAAAATCATCAGTAATTTGAAACATTCCTCCTAGATGCCAGGATAGAAGAATTTGTTTATGAGAAACTGGATAGAAAAGCTCCAAGTCGTATAAACAACCCGGAACTTTTGGGACAATATATGATTGATGCAGGGACTGAGTTTGGCCCAGGAACAGCTTATGGTAAGTGAAAGGCAAAAAGGTCTGCTAAGAGATGTCTGTCAGTAGTAAAAATCCACAAGTAAAGGTATCCTTAACATTTACCTAATATTAGGAAGATCAATTACAAAATCAAAATTTTCATGTTAAAATTTTGGATGAAGCGAGCAATGTAGGTGAACGTTAAATAAGTACGATTGAGTATTTAATGTATTTAAGATACGTTATTCTGAGAATGTACATTATCTTTTAGGTCTAAAAAGTCAAATTCTTCACTTGTATTTCCATTGAATCCTGCAGCACCTCTGTTGTACTTGTGATATATTGCAATTTGTTGATATTTTTCTCCTCTGGTGGTGGTGGTTGTGTTTTTAAGCTTTCTTGAGGACTTACTTATTTCTGTAATAAAACACCTGGCACATACTAAGTGTTTGAACAAATCACTAGCGCTTTCATTACATAACTAATAAAAGTGCCACAAAAATGTTAACAGTAGTTATCTCTGGATGTTTGGGTGACATTTTATTTCTATTTTCCTCATAGTTTAAATTTTCTATAATCATATTTTACAGTTATGCTAGCTTTGTTAGTTGCTATAGTGACTCTTTAAATGGATAACTCTGAAGCTCAGTTATACATCATTATCCCTCAAATCTAATTTTCTCAGAACATAAGGCTATTTCAGATTTATATGGCTTCTTTTTCCTTTTGTTCATGACTAAAATAATTCTTATTAAGACTTCCATGGGAGATTGGTCCTTATTTGGATTTGAAATGATAGGTAAATTAAATAATTTTCTACACACACAGTCCTGATTTATGAAAGAGCTCAAAAATTCTGAGACTAAATGAACTTTAGGTTTTAGTAGTCTTTATGTCAAAAGGAAATAACCTAAGTACTGTGTAATGAATGCCATTAATTCCTTGACTGGCAGCGTATAGATGTGTAACTTTGAATCTTTTACATTGTGTTCTTCAGAATGTAATTCTTTCAGAAGTCTGAAAATGCTTAAAATTTCTATAGTTTTATTTCTAGATTTTATCTATCATTTTAGAAAAACCTAATACATTGAACAGACTTGTTATCGCCTGCTTGTAGCAGACTCAGATGCTGGTGTCACAGAGACCCAAGCCGAAGGCCAAGTAGAGCATGAACATTTGCTTCTAAGTTTTTTCCTTTTTAGTATGCTTAATCTGTTTGCACATCTGATAATTCCATTGAATGTACCCTGATTATTGGAATTGAGCTCTGTGAATCTATTTATATAGTAATTGATAATAGCTAACAATTGAGTATTTCAGGCATTGGATTAAGCACTGTATAACAAATAGATTTATTCAGTAAATCCTCACTTAAATCCTACTTGTAATGTAAATTCTGATATCTGTGTAAAGACAAGGAAACTGAGTCTTAGAGAGGTTACATAACTCATCCATGATCACACAGCTAGTAATTCAAATGTAGATCTGTATCCAGAAATTGAGCTCTTAACTATTACATTATATTATTACCTCCCTTACCAATCCGCTCTAATCTCAGTCTAACATGGAGGCATTAAGATCCACAGAACTAGAGACTATTAAAGGTAGAACTAGATGGAGAACCAGGCATGTGGTTCTCTTTCTTTTAGTCTGTTTTCCACTGAACTTATCCTATTCAAATGTTAGGGTATATGTGCTATAAAACATGGATTTTTTTTAACTTAAGATGCAAATATATACAATTTATAGACACTTGAGATAAGTGCATAAATATAGAAACAAAAATTTTTGATTTCATCTACTTACTAACATATTTTAAGCATTATACTCTTATAGAACATACCCACGCTATTTGAGCTGTGACCATAAATATTTTTTAGTGTATCTGTCCTCTTTTGCCCCATTGGTAGAATTGGTACAAGTAACTATGATAAGGATTTCATCTTTGTCATTTTATTTAGATATTTATAATCTTAAGTTTACTTTCGAAGTAAAACTACCTTAACTACAGTTAATTTTATTTGACTTTTACTTAAGTAAACAAGTAACAGCTAACTTTAAAGTAGATCAAATTGCTAATTTATCTTAACATGATTTTATATTCTGACATTACCAGATAATGGTTAGAAAAAAAAAAAAACTTTTCTCCTTTGCAGGTAATGCCCTTATTAAATGTGGAGAAACACAAAAACGAATTGGAACTGCAGACAGAGAGCTGATACAAACATCAGCCTTAAATTTCCTCACTCCTTTAAGAAACTTTATAGAAGGAGATTACAAAACAATTGCTGTGAGTTGGAAAATGTTCATTTTTTACTAAAATAATTTAGATATATATTTATAGTTTTTAATGAATAATTTGCCCTCTTATTAATGACATTGTAGCTGTATTAGGCTTTATTTTCAGTGTAGTTTGTTTTTTAAGTGATGGAGAGGAGATTTAGGTGGATATATTTTTCCTAAGATTTTTGCCAAGACTGCTCTTTATTGTGAATACTACTTCAAATTTAATTTGCAGATTTTCTATTACAAAACATTGTAGAAGCTAAATATGTTTACAGTGAATTTGTCTCTGAATAAAAAGTAGTTGACCTGAGATAAAGGGAAAACCACAAAGATAAAATATGATTGAAAAAATATTAGATTGTCAGTAGGATGAAATTTGATATGTGAAATCTAACAATTAATAAAGCAAACAGTGAATTCTTTTAAACTTACCTGTTATAAAGGAGCTTTGCCCTGGGGCCCCTGCCTCTTTCACCAAAGGCACTTTCTAGCTTATCTGTACAGACTGAAATAGCTCTTCCACCTGAGCACCACTAACATTGTAGGTGGAATAATTCTTTGCTCTAGAAGCTATACTGCACTGTAGGATGGTTAGTAGCATCCCTGGCTTCTACCCAGTAAATGCCAGTAACATCCCTCCCCCTGGTTGTGACAGCCAAGAAGATAATTACCAGGTGTGCCCTGGGGGCAAAAATCACAAAATATTAAAAGTAATATTCCTTTGTTTCTACCAGATATCTAGAATGTCTGTCATTTTAAAATTGGAAATAGTGAGAAAAAGGAGTCAGGAAACCTGAATGGCCACTTTATAGCCATCTGTAATCATAGGTCTTTGCTTATCAGATGATTCATTTGAAATAATACTTTAAATGTATTTGTTCCTCCTGGATTTTAGCATCATTAGACTTTTATTTTTCTTTCCTATATTTATAGAAAGAAAGAAAACTATTACAAAATAAGAGACTGGATTTGGATGCTGCAAAAACCAGACTAAAAAAGGCAAAAGCTGCAGAAACAAGAGCTTCAGTAAGTAGTGTTTTTTACTAGAAAAACATTTTAGGTTAATAACTTTAGAACTTATAAAAGATTTTATGCAAACTACAGTCTGTCATTAAGACTATAATATGACTTTAGTGTACTGTTTTGTGTTTTTAAACAAACTTAATGATCAGAACTTATTTAGTGCAAAGTAGTCATATCAAGAGGCAATATTTGTCTTTCAGTGATATACCTGTTGCTAAAATAAAAAATTACAAGAGCTCCTAAAGCTGTGTAATGCTTTTTAAATAATAATGATGATGGCAAATAAGTCTTTTGGAGAAAGATTTATTATATTTGAAATAGAAAAACAAGTAGTAATTAAGGTGAAAATGAATTGTTTCAGAATGCTTGTCTGTAGCTTCAAAATTAGATGACTCTCTTTCCACATGTGACTCAAAATGACTAAAGGAAGTGTCACCAAGAATAGTTCCAGACCATTCAGACAGTGGCAGCATGGAGTCTCAAGTGGCTGTTTTGAAAGGGAGGAAATCCATTTGGATAAATAAGTTCTGTTATATTTTTCATAAAATCAACCTAGAAATAGTTTTTTAAAACAGAATGGGTATATAGTAAGTATAGTAATTCAATGATTTATATATATGTATATATATATACACATACACACACATACACACACACACATGTGTATATGTATATATACACACACACATATATATTATAACTTTAAAGATTTTTATAAGCTTGTTTAATGTAATATTTATACTGTTTGTGTCTCTTTTTCATAGAAGAGATTAATCAGACTTGAATTGGAACACTTCTAAGGCAGTACAATATAAATAAGTCTGAATTTATTAGAGGAAGTTAACAAGTTCATTCTTAATTTGAGCTAAGGGATATGTTTTGTTAAGAGACATGACATTCCCACTGCCTTCTGTTCCCAACTCACTACCACTATTACCATCAAGAATCATTGCTTTAGGAGCACATCACCACAATGTTGGTAGAAGTCTATTGTGGCTCTCTTGTCTTGGAAAAGAAAAGGTTGAGACTTGGTTTAGAGTGGAAATTTAAAACTGGTAACTTGGTATTGGACAGTGATGTCTTTTGAAATACTCCAACACCTTATATAAGCAGAATAAGTTATTTCCTTCTAGACAGTTCCCCTTTTGGAGATTCTATATTAGCTATTGCTAAAGAAGAGCCATCTTTAACAAGACATCAATTTCAAAATCTCTGGCTAATTCACCTCAGAATTTATCATGACATCATCATAAAGAACAGCCCAACTTCCCTAAACAGGCTTTTTGCAGAATCAGAACTTTAAAATGAACATTGTAGATGCAAGAGACTAAATTAGGATATAAATTTCTAAGTTGCTAATAATAAACTTATATAGTAAAATAAGAATTGGTTTTTAAGATACTAATTTCATAATCAGGAAAAATGTCATGAGGATCATTTGGAAATAAATGTTTGCACTAGAACAGAGTCTCTTTATTTGAAATGCTTACCATACGCCCAGTGACTGTGGGAAAAGAATACCTACTGTCAAGTGTCATTGCAACACTTCCTTTAACGAGCAGTTACAGAATAATGGTGGTCTGCTTTTTCACTTGTAAAAGTGCCAGAAAGGTTATAGATTTAATACTATACAAGGTCTTACTATTATGCTAAATTATTTTACCACTGCTATTAAAATGTGTAAGAACCAAACATCATAGTGGACAAATTTTGATATATATAGAAAAGATCATGACAGTTCTTCTGTGCCATGTATTGTTGAGGACAAATTTTTTTCCATGAGAATTTACATTTAAAATAAAAATGAAAGATTATACAAGTGACTTTTTTCAACAATTTTATTTATACACAGCTTTTCTAGAATGTATAGATTGCATAAAACAAAATTGAACTATTACCAAATATTTAATAATGTTAGTCTAGACAAAGATTCACATTTTCTGATTTTAGTTGTGTTCTTTCCCTCTAGAAAATCAGCTTGTTTTTCTTCAAACTTTATAGCAGTATGTCTGAAATACTTTGGAAAGGAAAAAATCCTCTTAATTTGTTGTTACATAAAGCCTTGAGGCATGCCTATATTTTGTGATTTTTTCCCCTTTTTTCTGTATTTCTCTTCCATTTACTTGAATACAGAAAAATTGGAAATACTTGGAGTTTGTGTTTGCTTTTTTTTCTTTTTGACACATTCCCTGCTTCTAGTTGGCAGCTGAAGAGGTTACTCAAACCTCAGACTTTCTTTGATTTCACTTCTTTATAAATTTTCTCAGATTGTTTTATGACTAGTTATTCCTATGCAAGTAAGGTTTGGAACCTGTGCATATTAGCACTTAAAAAAAATTCATTTACTAGTTTCCTGTGACCTGTTTTTAAATTCTAGATTCACTGAATGCTAATTTTTTACAAGGTGCTTTGCTGAGGAGGAGTTCATATATAAGTAATGCAAAATCTCTTCTGCCCTCGGTTTACAATCTAGTATAGTAGATCGAATCTTTTGGTGATTTAGCCCTATCAGTAAAATATTATTCCTGTATTCAATATTCTACTTGACTAATTTGTTTTATTAGTCAGCATGTTGAAGAATGGTAAAGCAACATCCAAGCCATTTCTCAAAAACATACCAATTGAGCAGAAAAGAGAAAACCTACTTGAATAGTTTACAGTGAACAAAGGTACAGTTTTGAAAATAGTATAAAACTCCCAACAGAGAAGCAAAAACAAATATAGCTTCTGCATTTAAATTTTAAGGCATTGACATTTGTTAAACTTGTCTTAATCTTGTGTAAACTTTTAAAAAATTATTTTGGAGTATCGTTAATGGGAAGAAGAAAAATCATCTGATTTCAAAGCTCTCTGATACTGAGAGGCTTAGACCTCTGTGACTTTTGGGTATCCAAACATGATGGAAAATACAGCTTCAGGTAGCATAACAAACGTGTCCCCCTGCCCAGTTAATTAAGCATTTCCACAGTAGCTATGTCTTTAATCTGTAAACTGAGTGAACTTTAACGTACACATGTTAGAATTTAAAGTTTGTTAAAAATACGAGAATTGACACGCCTTTCATGTTTCTTCAGGGTATGCCAAGATCTGGCTGAGGCTGACTGAAAGACAATATGGTTGAAAGCATCATACATTAATAAAAAAGAAGTGATCTTTAAATAGGGAAATTTTGGGTAGGCTGAAGGGCTTCCATAGGTGAAAATTTGAATGAAAATTTAGATAACCATGGCAGTTTTTAAAGTGATGCAGTTTCCCTAAATGATTCTAACTTAAAATCAAGCATCAACCGTGTTTTTTATCTTTGAAAATTTGAAACTTTTGAAAAAATGGAATAGGCACCACTACATGGAATACCATAGTTGGATTTTTTTTTTAAGTAGAAAACCATTTTATCAGCTCTTTTAATACTAGTTTGTGTGTTCTTTATTGTGCAGAAGTAACTTGTTTCACTGTGTTCATTGGTATAATGTGTTCTTTGTCTCTTACCTATGCACTTAAGCAACTAAACTCAGCTCGCCTTGAAGGAGATAACATTATGGTAAATTTCTCTTACATGCTCAACTTCCTGCATGTAAAATGGCTGAAGGTTTGTTGGCCTATTGTGTTTTCTACATCTTAAATAAAGTGCCTTCTCTTGCTATTATCTGCATGTAAAAGTCTAAAGTAATTGAAGCCATGCATTCATTAGTCTAACAAAAAATGCAGAGAATACTAGCTGAAGTAATATTGGAACTTGAAGAAAAGAAATTGTGTGTTCTAATTGCCAAGTATATCAGCTATGCCAAATTCAGATTTTAAAAATCTGAATTTGTACATAAATATATAATGCCTTTTCTACAGGATAAAAGATGTTAGTGTAGCTGACACTTAATATTTTCACTTTTGGCAAAGAAAATTATCAAAATTAACTTAGAGAAATGTATAAGATGTACAAGTTTACTTCGCTTCTCAATACCTTTAATGTTTACTTTAATTTTCACCCAAACTTAAGATCAAATTCATTTCTTCTGCAATTTCAGGCCAAGACAAGTGGTTTACGTAAGTTTGTATTGTTGAGGCCTATCCAGTGCTAATTCACTCACAAAAGTTGCAGAATAGTGATAGCCTTGAGCAAGAATTGGGAGTAAGAATTGTTCTGTAGTATCCTTTGTGTATTATTGACCTTGATTTGAGGAAATTTTTGAGATGCTAGGAATTTTTAATTTTTTAACAAAATAGAAATTAGTAAAATCTGAACATAGCCCCAGAACTCATAAATGTTAGCCAGTAAAGATTTATAGATACAGTGTTTGATGTGATACTCCTGGGTGTATTACTTTCATAGAGGGAGCACAGAATCTGCAGTATTAAGTGATAAATAATTGGCAGTACTTATTTGTTGAATCAGTTGAATGCTTTTATTTCATAAGCACTGAACTAAAAAGAGGGGGGAACTATGTAATGGGAAAAGTTATTGTACAGACTACGTAAAATACATTTTTTTTAACTGCTATAATTATTGGAGCCCTGGCTAAATTAAGGCTTTCTTCAGATAGCAAGAGAATGCATTCATTTATTTTCATTGTCCTATCTGTATGTAGATAATTGAAAAGTGTGAGGCTGTTTCAGTTATTGGTAAACAGTGTTTAAATCATACATTTTTTTCATCTTAGGTAAAAATATCTTAAACAATTAGCAAGACTTTGTTTCATTTATTAGGCATTTGTTTTACCACTTAATGTCATCTACTTACAGTAAGATGTACTTAACTCTGGTAATTTTAAGTTCGTAATATTTCAAGTTTATTGTGCCCTCCCTCCCAAATGGCTGTATCAACATTCAGTGTCCATTTATCCTTGCTTTATTTTAACTTCCTATAATTGTAGAATGTTGGGCCTAAATGAGAAATTAGAAATCACTTAATCTAAACCTCTCACTTTACTGATGAGAAAACTAGATCTAAGAGGGGTTAACTATTCCTAGTTTTGGAAAACTTACTAATTTATAGAATTAGTATAAGATTCAAAACTCAATAGTATTGATACATGTGAAGGCGTGCTTTCACAGCACACACAGTAAGCTCTAATGATTTAGGTATTACTGCATTTAACCTGTTAATGTGATTCTAGAAAAGGGGAGTATACCATTTGAATTAAAATATTCACATTTTTCTATACGAAGTTGTAGAAAATGTTAAATTCCAACTTTCTTTCATGCTCTGTATTTTTCTCTAATTTTTAATGCTGGCTAGATTTGGGCAGAGGAAGTGACAAAAGTAAGTAAATTATTAAACTACAGAATTATGAAACAAGAGCTTAATTGTCTTTTCATTCAGTAAATATTTATCGGGCAACAACCGTGGGGCCAGTCAGTCTTTGTTACCGTATCTTACAAAAGCTGAAGATGATGATGGAAAGCTCCGGTCTGTTTGGCTAGCAGTAGTTCCACGAAGCGGCCAGTAGAACAGTGCTGCAGAGGTGTGGTTTGCACACACCCTGATCAAGGCTGGGCACGTGCTATATAAGTGGTGATCTTTACAAAGCCTTGCCAGAAGACAGCTTTTAAATACTTAGCTTATTCATATGATAATTACGTAGAGTGTAGTTCACACCATGTCCTGTATCTTCAGAGAACTGAATGTGTCATGTCACACAAATGAATTTCCTAGGTAATGGGAGCTCGTTCTCTCCAGCACCAAAGCTAATTTTTCTGTCATTTTAGTGGAAATATTTGTAAAAAGTTAAATACAGGATGGCATATATTTAATTCCATTTATAGTTATGGTCATTTTATGAATATCCATTATTGTGCTGTGTGGCAGTTGGATCCATTCTTTGTTTTTGAAGTACGTTGTCTCTCCCTCGGTGTCAGTCTGTTACCTTTAGGAGCTGTGCGTATTCCTGCTACTACCAGTCCCTCGGCCTGTGCTCCCATTTCTAATGCTCGCTTGGCTGGGAAGGCAAATAACCAAGCAAGTTTAAGGAATAAAATTATGATTTTAGTACAGATTTGTTTCAAGTGCTGTTTGAGGTCTTCAGAAGCATTTTCCTTTGTTTCTCGTGTTCAGGCCTACCAGAATCTGACCTTGAGATGAGGCCAGTGCTGGGGATTGAAGGCAGGTGGTAATCGGGTCCCTGACTATTAAACAGTTTTACAAACTTCTAACTTCTATTTTCTGACCTTGTATGATTGCTGACTATACACAGTATTGTTTCATGCATAGCTTATGGAGCTATGGATTCCATGACTTGGAAATCCAATGTGAGGTTCTTTTTTTTTATTATTTTTTTTAATGAAGTTAGTCAGTTTACAGTATGTCAGTTTCTGGTGTACAGCCAGTGTGAGATTCTTGATTCTTGTTTTTAATGCCCTCATCCTCCTTTGTGGAATCCATTCATCAGCTTAGTTGTGGTTATGCACGCACTGGCCTCTGATTTCTTCCTGAGCCTTTTAGCATGAAAAGGGGGCAGAGTAACATAGGAGAGAGTGTAGGCTGATCAAGAAAACCAGGGTCTCCTCTGCTTTGGTTAGCATACAGGTATACCAAAAAATTTCTTGATTTGACTCTACAGTCTCTACAAGTTTGGAAAATAGTTGATGTAATGGAAAGAAACTCATGGAACTAATATTTACATTATTATGTTTGTATATGTGAAAAAAACTTAAAATATATCAAAATGGGTTTGGGGAGTTTTTTTTTTTCTTCTATACTTCTCACTTCTGTCATTTTTATAATTTAAAAATATATAATTTTAAAACTTCATATTTCTGAAATAGTTTAAGATTTAAGCCCCTAGAAGACGTAGGTAACACTGACCAAGATTGTCATAGCAAAGTGCCTCAGAAGCTTGACAAAATTTCTGGCTTATGGTTACCTAGTCCTCGTGTAACAAACCAACAGATTCTTGCCCTTTTTCCAAGTTACGTCATAAAAGAACTTTCCATGCTTCTCTAACCCAAGATATGCTGTCATACACTGTAGATCAATTAGCTGAGCGACAGTATTCCCAAGCAGTAGAAGGTCTTCTCCCTAGACCTCGATGTCTTAGCTGTAAAATCAAGTCAAGGAATGAGCTCTTCTGGAGGACAGAATAGAAACTCTTTAAGTTCATTGTCTTTCTCGCTCCCCTTATTATCTGTCTTTCTAGTCAGAATTATTTTCTTCCTAAGTAAGTTGGGTATGCTGAACCTTATTTCAGTTACCTCAGCTTCTCAGATTAATTGATCAATTACATGTGTCAGAAGTAGAGATGGCTTGGGGCATTAGACTGTGTGCCACCACCCCAAACATGCATTGAAACTTGTTCAAGAAATGAGATTGGTTTCCCTCCTGTCATTTACCTTTCCTAAATATAAAGTCTAGATTGTACGGAAGAATGACTTCCTTGGCTTTGTAAAATGGTGCTTTGTTCACAATTAAGTAGTTTAAATTTTGCTCAAACGTAGAAGATTGATTCCTTATCCTTAATGAGATCATTTTATATTTTTTATTCAGCGTTCTTAGCTTTAAAATATTATTTCCATTTCAGACTCAAACTTCCTGGTCACTTTTAATCTGCTACCTGGGTTACTTGCTTTTGCCTTACACAGAAACACTCATTTAGTACGCTTTCCTGCCATTTCTGCTAAAGGCCGTTAAATCACATTGTACCTTCACAATCAAACCTACATGGAGTTAGCCTCAGTTATTTCTGAAGTGCATTTATTTTTGGTTTGCTTATGGTTACTTCTATCAGTCAAAACCTTTATACCAAGCAGAACAGTAAACAGTGCAAATGTAACACTGAAGTGATTGGTTTTCTTCAACACTTTTTTTAGGGAGAACATTGACTCTTTTATTCTCCTGGGACTTTTTTCTGCTACGTACTAGCTACCAGATGAAGCTAACTTCAGCCCTATAATCAAAGCACCATGTATTCTAATTTTGGTTAATAAGTAAATTTAATTTTAACTCTTGACTTATTGAATAATTCAAGCTTATTTTCATAAATCCAGTCTAGTGGTCCATTCTTGGTCCTCTCTGTCAGGTCTTTAGCCAATGGGATGAGACTGATTATAGCAAATGATTCTCTCTTTTTTGCTGCTGCTTCATTATTGACTGCTTAACTAGGTTAACTATTGCCACCAAACAGTGAAGGAGAACAAGAGGGCTGTGAAAGGAATAAATTTAGACTCTTTTTTTATATTTACTATAGTCTTGAAAATACTGTAATTATTTGCATGGGAGGGGGAAGCAGCTGATCCTGGAGAGGTAGTAGAAAATATCATTATAATGATACTATCACCAATAATAATTAGCAGTGGGGGATAAGCCAACTATTTTGAATGACCTTTGAGATACTATTTTTTCCTCCTCACTACTAGTCACTCTAGCTAAAAGTTTGAGAAGGTGTTTTTTGCAAGTATTTACTATTTTTAGGTCATACTGATTTATTTTTTGAGTGAATTGTTTTGTACTCACACTAAACCTGTATCAGATGGTTGAAGCTAGCAGTGGTGTGCTATTACACACACCTTTTTCTAGCTCTAAGATCAGTGACTTCACCGTGGTAGCTTGAAATCTGCTCTGGTGGGAGTACTTATACCATGAAAATCAGCACATTAGAGCTTTTTTCCTCCCTGGAAAGCCAGTTTACCTGCACACCATTGATTGAATGAGGCCATGATCAACTTGCAGAAAAACCCTAGCTTATCTTACAGATAATATTTCTGTTTAAGATATATTTTATGCAAAGGTTGAAAAGAACATATTAAAAATATACATAGGCCAAAAAAATCCTTTGAAGGAACCTGAGAACCATGTCCCTAGAGACAAGTATATGGATAACTTAGCACAAAAGGTTAAATCCTAGTGTCATTCTGAAGTTCTTTTATTTGAAATTGAAGGCTATTTTTAACTCCAAAATAAAGTTAACTATAGTAATAATTGAGAATTTTTTAAAATACTGTTTTATATGTAAACGATAATCTTTTAAGATTTTGTAAAATGTTAAAATTTAGCAAAATTTCTGCTAAAAAATGTATGAAAAAGTATTGACTGTCCCATAGTAGTTTTGCTAGGCTTTTTTGTCATTGTCATTTGTCATTAAGCTTTGGCATTAATAGAATCAAGTCAGGAATCAGTGAGTAATCAGTTCTGTCTAGATTGAGTAACATAGAAAAGCTAATATCTAGAAACCAAGGACCAGTTTAGATACAAAGCAGAATCAGGGAATTGCCGATTATTATTTGGGTTTGTTTGGGGGATTTTTTAACTGTCTAAATGAATGTTCATAAGATGGACTAAGTCCTCTCCTGGAATTCTAAAGCTGTGTTTCAATTTAAGTCTGAACAGGAATTAAGAATAACTCAAAGTGAATTTGATCGTCAAGCAGAGATTACCAGGCTTCTGCTCGAGGGGATCAGCAGCACACATGTGAGTGTTCATTCATTGGAAATTCGTTCAAAACAAAAGACTGATAGTCCTAGGGAAATTCTGGGAGGGAGAACCGAACTTCCTTTTCAGTCATTTATCAAAGATACTTAAATTGTGGTACTTTCCAAGATATACGAAGAAATATTTTAAATTTTTGTTCACACCTCATCGCCTAATTCTCCCACCATCATCATATCCATTTGTTGTGGGGTTTTTTTTTGTTTGTTTTTGTTAAACAGTTTGTTACTACAAACTGTAACCAAGGTTAATCTTAAAAAGCTTTGTAGTAAAATGCTGGATACTGATGATTTGCCTTGAGTACAGGGTTGTGCTCTGTCTTCCCGTAACGTTTGCCACTGTGAGTAGATTATAGAGCTAAGAGGTGACTGTCCCTTTCCTTACAGGCCCACCACCTCCGCTGTCTGAATGACTTTGTGGAAGCCCAGATGACCTACTACGCACAGTGTTACCAGTACATGCTAGACCTGCAGAAACAACTGGGAAGGTGATAATTTCCTTTTCGCAAATGAAACTCCTAATACGGGAAGAAGTTCAGGTTTTTTTCTTAAGAACAAATAATGGAGGTGAAGCTTAGAGGAATGAAAGGCTTTTACTAGCTTGCTTAAAATCAGATTTTTTTTAAAGAAAGTGATTATCACTTCTGAGGAAACAAAAACATTTTGAGCTCTTTGGGCACAGAAGAATGTTAACAGGGATGAGGAGATAGTTTAAGTGAATACTTTTTAGTGCTATGTAAAGAAAGCGTAAAAGTGTTTGAGGCACACTTTTCTCTTGAATACCGTTGCAGTTAGTTGAGGAAGATACAGTTACATCGACATTTAGTTGCCCTTAGGGATAAACTAATTATTATTTATTCCTCACTTGTTAAAAAGAAAAGATTTTAAAATATTCCATAAAACCTCAAGCCGCTTGATTTTGCTTTGAGTGTGGTAATATATTTTAAAGTAAAAGGACAGCATGTAAAGCACATAGCTCAATCATTCGTTCATCAGATATTTATTGAACACCTGTAATGTCCAAACACTGTTCTGTGCTCTAGGCTTATATCAGCAAATAGAACAGGCAAAATTTCTTACCTTGTTGAGCTCACGTTGTAAGGTGACATTGAGAATATAATGACATACAGGACAAACGTGATTTCTGCTCTCACAACACTTAAAGTCTGAGTAGAAGAACAGGTCATGGTTGGACAGGCCATGTGGTAAGGAGAAAGATAAGCTCAGAGTACTATGAGAGATATCTGTCTGTGACTCAGGCAGGTCTAGCAAAGACTCAAAGATGAAAATTACTTTAGTAGGAATAATCTAGATGAAGAAAGGGGCAGGGACGAATATTCCAGGCGGAGGGAAAATATGTATATGAAAGGGCCAGAGGAAGGAGAGAGAGTGGCAAATTCAGGGAACTGACAGTAGTTCATTCTGGTTGGCTTATAGTGCTCAAGTTAAGAATGGGACAGTGGATGAGGCTAGAATAGTGAAGCAGAAATATGTCATGAATGCCCTTTAAAGTAAGTATGGTAAGGAGTTTGCGATTTATGTAGTGGGGAACCATTAGAGCAGGGGAGCGATACTTAACATTTGGAGGTGGTGTATCAAAAGAAGTTATTTCAAGGAATAAGGCAAAGAAAAAAGTTTCTTCACTTTGATGTTCCTTTCTGCACGTTAATCTTTCAAAACTAGACCTAGAACAAAATTAGGCAAATCCACAAAACCAATTTTACATCTTAAAAATGAGTTGTAGCCTAACACTGGTGACCCTAATAGGATTTACAGAAGTATTTACGCTTCTGTGTATTTGAAGTTTTGTTACTGATGGTAATATCTAAAATCAGAACACGACTCTGTCCCCACATCATTGCAAGTGTTTTAAGCCCAAGAAGCCTTAGTACTTCCTGTCCACTTTGCCCTGATGCTTTAGGCATGCAGCAGAGGGGTTGCTGTTGGAACCATGCATTCTTGGCATTCTGCTTAAAGCCACGCAAATGCTCAGTCATACATACATATATGCTCAGCCATGCAAACAGAATCTAGTCTTTGCTGCACTGAGGTAGGTGTTATTATCCACATACAGATAAGGAGACAGAAGCAGTAGTCATAAGATTAGTAAATATATTTCATTTTTAAATAATTGGAAGGATTAACATATCAAGCAACTGTGGCAGTTGCTGGTGTAGGTAGACCTCCGTGGCTAAACAAAAGCTAATTACACTAGTAAATCTGAGAGTAAAATTCCGTGGTTAGAGACTTTAAAAATCATGTGTGTGTGTATTTACACACGTATGTGGGGAGAGAGAGGTTTTATTCCCCCCTTATCAGAAATGTATGTATTTAATCACTGCTGAGGAACTGAGTTCACTGAGGAAGGGATGCTAGAAAATGTCTTAACTCTAGAGTCAAACTTGAATTAGAAATTAGTTCTTTTTATCATTAGAACCCTTTTATTTATCAGAGAAGCATTTACTTTTAATTTTTTAGAATGCACTATTCTAAGTATCAATATACTGTAAATAAAATAGATAAAATCCCTGCCTTCATGGAACCTGCATTCTATTGAGGAGTAGAGAGGAGTAGAAAATCAGTGTGAATTACGTAGTATATTAGAAGGTGATAAATGCTCTGGAGAAAAATACAGCCGGAAGGTACCTTGGTTAGGAGTAAAGGTTTGCAGCAGTCAGGGAAAACAGATTTGGAAGATGTGAGGAAGCAAGGCATGCAGGCATCTGAGAGATGCTCTAGGAGAGGGTACAGCAAGTACAAAATCTCTGAAGCAGGAACACAGCTGCTGTGTTCAGGCAGCAGCGAGGAAGGCTTAGCTGCAGGTTAATCAAGGAAACAAGGAGCAAGGATACACAGGCTTTGGAAGCCACTGTTTAGAATTTGGCCTTTACTCAGAGATAAGGAAGTCTTTGGAGGGTTTTGAGCTGAGGAGTGACATGATTTGATTTTAGCCTTTAACAAGATCGTTCTTGCTGCTCTGTTGAGGTTAGATGTTGGAGCACATGAGTATAAGCTGACAGACCTGATCAGAGCCTGTTGCACTAAGTTGGTCAGTAACCCAGTCAGGAGATGATGGTGGCTCAGATCAGGGTGACTGGTAGATGTGTTGGAAGCGGTCAAACCCTGGGTGTATTTTAAAGGTAAAACAGCAGGATTTCCTGATAGACTTCCTGTATATGAGGCTTAGAGGTGTCAAGATTTACTGCAAGTATTTGGCCTGAGCAACTGAAAGAATGAAGTTTGGGTTAATTAAAATGGGGAATGCCACAGGAAGAGCCAGTGGGGTTGGGGAGGCACGTCAGGTATACCAGGAGCCCAGTTTTAGACGTGTTTAGTTTGCGGTATGAAGTGGAGATACCCAATTTTAGGATATATAAGTCTTGGAATTGGAGGGTGAATTAGAGATATAAATTAGAGAGTCGTCAGCGTATCAAGGATATTTAAATCTGTGAGACTCGATAAGAGTACCAAAAGAGTGAGTATAGGTAGAGAAAAGAAGGGGGCCACGGGCTGCGCACTGAAGTGCTGCGGCACAGCTAAGGAGCCGGCTGACGGGGGCGGGAGAGGGTGAGCTTCGAGCTGTAGGATGTAAACCAGGTGTGTGGCCTGGGAATAAACAGAGTGAGGGGAGTGATCCAGTGCAATCACTGGACAGATCAAGTGAAATGAGGACTCTTAGTGGACCACTGGATTCAGGACATTGAAGTCGTTGCTGACCTTGAGAGTAGTTTTGGTGGAATAGAAGGGGCAAAATCTTGTTTAAGGGGAGGAACTGTGACAGTAAGTTTAGACTCAAGGAGTTCTAGTGTAAAGAGGAACAGGGACATAGAGCAGGCAGCCTGAGGAGAAAGTGGAGTCCAGCTCATTTGGGTGCTTGTTTAAGACAGGAGAAATAAGAGCGTGTTTGTAAGCTGCTGAGAATGGTACAGTAAATGGAGAATGTATAATATTGGAAAGGAAGGGAAGAATTGATAATGTGATATCCTTGAGAGGAAATTCTGTACACAGGTAGAAAAATTAACCTTAGGAGCATAGACAGTTCATCTGTAGGAAGAGAAGAGAGGACCAAAAGCATGGAAAAATCAGTTTCCTCATTGTTTTTTTCTCCTCTCAGTTAAAAAGGAAGCAACTCATCAGCTGATTTTAAAGGCTAGGGGAGAATTGCTAGAACTTTGAGGATGGATGAAAAAGTGTATGAAATAGTCATCGGGAGAATGGAAGCAGACGGACTAGAGAAGTGTAGTGTAACTGTGGGGCAGCGCCGTGGACCCACTTGAGGTTCCTACTCATTACCCAATATGAGACCAGACAACGTGGTTTTGTATTTTTTTCCTGTCATAATAGATACATGGATACTGAGTAGGTAATTAGGCAGATTTTTACCAAATGAGTAGTATGAAGTGAAGAGCATAGGATACAAAGGCATGTCAAAGGGGGTGAGTATGGTAATTAACCTTGGACACGAAGGGCATGTTGGTAGGACCATAGATGGTAGGTCTGTGGTAGGACCATAGATCCAGGATAGGCTTGTTGAAATGAGAGTACTGGGGAAAAAAAGATGATGATCAGAGAGTGGGATGTTGGAGATTACGACTGTTGTAAGGGTTATAGTTTTTGGAATTGATCTGGTCTATATGAGACATTGGAAATGGGCGGGTGAACTAGAGTCAGGCACAGAATCACCAGAAGAGAAGGGTTCAGGGATCTGACGGGCCCTCAAGATGTTCGAAGAATCGTCCACAGGGATATTAAGATCACCAAGAATTAAGATATACTGTCGGTGAGCCAGGAGCTAAAGCCTAGAAATAAAGGGGAAAGAATGAGACATCTGTAGATGATTGCAACAAGAGATGAGAGTTAATATACGGTTGAATAACATGAAATTCAAAGATTGGGTAGGACTGGTGAGGGAGAAGAGCATAAGAATGGCAATGAGGAACGTACAACTCCTACACCATCCATCTCTAGGCTCCATGATAAGAGGAGTATGGGAGTTAAACACAAGCATGAGGGGGTGAATGGAAGGTGTAGGGAAGAGGTTAAGGATAAAGCGAACTGTGCTGCTGGATGATTAGTTTCCAGATGGCACAGTGGTCATAAAGGAGGAAACTGTTTTACCAAGGGGTATGAATTTCACCCATCCTACCAGGCATTTTACCTCATGGGTGTATTCAAATTTAAATATGAATTTTCATAGGAAATACTCAACCTTAGGAATGGTTGGATTAGAATGATTATAGGCCAGCCATTTTATGCTGTTTTCTATTTAGCATTAGAGAAACGCTCACCTTATAAGAAACTGAAAATTCTAATTATCTTTATACATAAGCACCTTGGTCATAGGAATTTCACTAATCTCTAATAAGCTTTTATTTTTCCCCTAAAAAATAGAAGACAGAATGAGCTTGTGACTTTGCCCTGTTCTCCCATTGAGTCTTCATTATGTTAACTATCAGTCATAACATATTATTTGAATGTCCATCTTCTCACTTGTCTGTATGTCCATAGAGGAATGGTATTGTTTCATCTTTATGTCTTCAGCTTGTGGTAGTGATGCTCAATAAATACTTGTCATTTGAATGAACAGGAAAATGTGATTGGATCAGTTTTATGAGAAAGAGTTTGGCTATTAAATATTTCTCAAAGAATTAACTTGAGAAAACTTTACTCTTGTGATAGTATCTAACATTTAAGTAAGTTTTTTTATTGGTATTTTTATATAACAATTTGTAAAGAAAGGGAAAATAAAACATATTAATAAAACTTTTTTGGAAGTGTTATAAGGATAAACTCATTTTTTTCTGGAAAAAAATAGCCATTGTGTTTTAAAAAAAAATTTTTTTTAAGTTTATACTTGTAAAGACAGCTTTGAAACAAATTTTCAAGGATTTTATATTTGAAAACCACTTGCATTTTCTCTAGTGTAATTGGCCAAAGAGGGATAAACTAGACAGCACACTTTGTCATTAAAATAGTAACATCTGTAAATCTGTATCCGAAGTGGAGGTTGGTAGAAGGTTTACACTGCCACCAAGTGGTGGTATTCAGGAACTTTAATCACTTGGAAATAGATAATTGACCACTTTCTTTTCAACAGTTTTCCATCTAATTATCATTGTAACAACAACCAGACTTCTGTGGCACCTGCACCGTCTGCTTCATCAAATGTGATCGGTTCTTCTGCCTTAACTTCAGCCAGTGGCCTAGTCACCTCTCCTTCCAACCTCATTGACCTTAAGGAGTGCAGTGGCAGCAGGAAGGCCAGGGTTCTGTATGATTATGATGCTGCAAACAGTAGTGAATTATCACTTCTGGCAGATGAGGTAAGTAATGTGGGTAAAAAAAGAAAATTTTATCATAGATTAACTTACCTTCCAGTATGACAAAATGCAAATTCCTAATTATTTGGAAATAATTTATTATGAATGTTTTTATAGATTGCAGATGGTTATATTAACATTTTATAAATTTTTATCTTTAGCAAAATAGGACATCACAGAAATATTGAGAGCTTTTAACTGCTCAATAACTAAGATTTCTAAAACTATCTCTAATTAAATCCTTTCTTTCATCAAATTGATAATAATGTTTAAATTCTTTGATAGTGAATAATTTATAATTCAAACCAGTTAAATCTGATTAGTTTTCTGTATACTTATTTCTTAATGTAGTTAATAACTGGAAGTATTTTACTTTGTAGGTGATCACTGTTTTCAGTGTCGTTGGAATGGATTCCGACTGGCTAATGGGGGAAAGGGGGAACCAGAAGGGCAGGGTGCCAATTACCTACTTAGAATTGCTCAATTAAATAGGTGGACTATGAAAAGACACACCGTATTTATGTACAATTAACTCTTAATAAAACAGGTTTAAGTATCTTCCATGTCTTAAGAGACTGAAAAGAAAATACCAGCCATCAGAAACTGGCCTTTCTGCCAATAAAATTGCATGGTAAACACGTCATTACAGACTTTACGTTAGAGCTTTTATGCCAAGAATGTTTTCTTACGAAGTTCTCTTTCTACTGAGGTTTCACTAAAAGCAGCTTCTTCTTTTGAGCCCCGACTTAAAACAGGAGAACTGCTTTCTACTGGAGTTTTCATTAATGGCAAGCTTTTTCTTTTATGTAAAATAAATTTATTGTGAATTGATTACCAGTGACTCATTTATTAGGTATAATTAATAGCCAAAGAATAAAGTTGAAGTTTGTTTTTAACTGTTGGTTTAAAAAGAACTCGAGGATACAAACCTCTTTTGTGAAGAATATAATGTTTCAAAATGTTTCCGTAAACAGAAATGCAGTTAAATGTTTACCTTGTTTTCCAAAAGACATTGAATGATTTCAATACTGTATTTCAGTGGGTTGTTTTGGTGTGTGTTGGAGGGGCAGGGGGTTGTTTCATTAAACACTGCTGGTTTCTTTTAAATTTAAGAACAGCCCTCAACAAGTATTACCATATTTCTCTAGTATATTTGCAGTTAAGATTCTGAACTATCTGGGACAAGTTGAGTCCGCTAAAACAGTCAAGTTTTTTAAGATTGTTCAGTTAGCACAGTTTAATGCATAATCAGAATTGGATCTGTTAAGAAGATACTGCAGTAGGGTAAAGAGAATTTGTTCTTATTGAACAACAAATCCTTGTAAAAATAATAGAAATATGGATTAGTGCAACTGTGTTCATTATAGAGTAAACTGCAAAGAAAATAATACACTTTTGGTTACTCTGAGCCTACTAATAAAATTCTGAGAATTTGTCAATGAATTTAGGTTATCTTGAACAGGCTCTGTAGTTATGAAACACACACTGATGTAATAATTAGTGACATACTTGGAATCAGAGAATTGCTGTTTGGACCATTGCCATCAGCAGATTGTTTCTGTGTCAGGATTTCAGCTCTCATTTCCATTCATTCATCAAACACTGGTTGAGGGCCAGGCACTATGCTGATCAACTGGTGATACTCCCCTGAACAAGATGCACACACTCCTTTCCCTTGCAGACCTTAGAGACTAGTGGAGGATACAGAAAAATGGGTAAGTGATGGTCATTGAACAGAATTAGTGTCATGATAGAAGAAATATAGGATACTGTGTTTGGGAGCTTTGAGAGTCACGTAATTCAGTTTTGAAGAGTGGGAGATGCTTTGGAAAGGAAGTGTTCCTTCCAGACAGAGGAAGAAGATGTGCTGGGCCTGGAGCTAAGAGCGGAGCGCACTCTGACGACTAAAGCGGCTCAGTCTGGCTTGTACAGGAAGCGTAAAGGTGTAGTGCGTTTCTTCAGGGAGTGTTAATGTGTCAAAATGGTATTTTTTGGCACTTTAAAAAAATGAATCCTTAACACAAAAGGATGTTTTAAAATGGTGTTTAAGAGTTCCTAGTAAGAGCTTGGTAAACAGGTTGATAATTTACAATCTACATTTTTACAGTAATTGTTACCCTTTTACTTCTGTGCTATGAGACAAACGCCTCTGCAATTTAATAGCTGTACGAGGTGCTTTGACTCACGCTATGAATTTCCATACTGTTAGCCCTCAGAGCTGCTCAGGCTGCTTAGTTACTTAGAGAACCACTTGAGTGAAGCTTTTTTCCCCAAAAAGGAAGCTCTAGCCAGCTTAGGGGACCATTTATTAAGTTGTGTAAGTCCAGACTTAGGTTTTAAAAGATCGTACAAAACATTCAGGTCAACTTTAACAGCAGCTAGAAAGTAGGCTTAGCAAAAGGGAAAGAGTGTGGGTGTTGGAGTGAAATTGTCCTGGGTTCAAATCCACTCTTCCTCACATACTGTGCCCTTTGAGCTTCAACTCAAGACGTCATATAAACTGCCATTATCTTATTAGTAAAATGGGATTAATAATTATGCCACCTTAAGGTTACTGTGAGGCTTTTATAGCAGATGTTATCTTGTATGTTAGGTAATTTTTAGGGAAAGGCTTGTCACAGAGTAGAAGCATCCTGTAAGTGTGTTTCCCTGGTTAACACCTATCCAGACTGCAGGCCTTGTGTAAGACTGTGTACCAGAGATACCTCTTTTATATCCATGCTCTGTTCTACTTACCAGTCCTATCTTTCACCCTCTTTAAAATCAGACCCAGATCTAGGTTTAACCTCACCAGTCAGTGTATATTTTTATCAGAACCTTCTGCTTTCTATCAAATGAATGTTGATTATGGTTACCCAGTGATGTACAGTAGTCTTCGAGAATGCTAGGGTTCAAAGGTTTTTCTGCCTTTGTCTGCCACAAATCCACCACAACATGTGGGCTCGTTCTTATGTTTATTGCTTTTTATTTTAATGAGGTTTTGTTTGTTGGGGGGGTTGGGGTTTATTTTATTTTGATTTTGGACTTATTTTATAAAGTCATAGGCTTAATTTCTACTCAGGTAAAGGCCCATAGGTTCTTAGGCATGGAAGAAAAGCTTGGGAAGCCTATTAATTCATGGTGCAATTCAGAATTATTTACATAAACTCTGTGCCCCTGAGCTTAATCTAAAGGTATAGTAACTTGAAGGATGCACATAGGAACGAAATAGTAGACCTGGAGATGATTGTAGACCTTTTACAAACAGAAAAAAGTGATTGGATTGTCTCTACATCTGTCCTCAAAGTAATTAACCTAAGAGGTCATTGCGTTAAGTTGTCTTTTATGGTGCTAATCAGAAGGATACATACTGTAGGAGATTGGGTCCCAGAAGTGGGGATGTGCCTCACTCTGGTAACATGAGAAATAAGAAATGTGAGGCCAGGGTCGCAGTGGGTTGGAGTGCGTCTTCGTAGTCTGCTGTCGTCCTCCGCTGAAACAGGAACAGGATGTGAGTGAGGACCTGGTGATGGGAGGACATTTCTGAAACACTGGAGACAGTGAAGGCGCACAGGGCAAGAGGCCGCGGCTCTGTCTGCCCAGAGACAGAGGGGCCCAGCTTGTCTCCATTGCTGTGCTGACAGGATTCCTCCAAAATACCTTGCCTAGTCCTCAAACACCTGGAAGTCTGAAACACATTGCCCTGGCACGTGGCATCTCGAGTCTGGGCGAGGAGCCACAGTGATAGATGACTTTGCAGTCTGACCTACAGCCAGCTTTGCCTCCGCCCTTCCTCCAGGTGATAAAGTGGCTCTGACCTCTCGGTGAGACTCAGCTGGGGGAGGGGAAGTTCTACGCACACTGTCACTTCTCCCGCATCCTCCTAATGGGGAAGCCTGCTCAGCAGGGAAGTGTTCTCAGTGTGAGACCCCCAAGACAGGGCAATGTCAGCATCACTTAGGAGCCTGTTAAAAATGCTGATTTGTATTTCCAAGTACTATGTACCTTTTCATGTACTTACTATCCTTTCAAAGGGCTATAGAACTAGTCTTAGGTCTTCTGTGTAACATTTTTAAGAATATTTCAGCATAAAAACTGAATTCTGATCTTTACTGTGTTCTAGCACTGATCATATAATTACTTTCAATAACTTTTTTAGTATATATTGGTCACTCTAGAATGTACATTCCCTGAGATTGAGGCTCTAATTCTTGTGATCACAGTTAAATTCCAAACTCTTAGTACAAGACCTAATACATAGTATGTCCTCAATAAAGATTTGTCAGAGAGAAAAATGCAATTCTTAAGCCTTATCCAAGATCTGCTGACTCAAACTCTGGGGATAAGACCCAGCATTCTGTCTTTACAAGCCATTGAGGTGATGGTTAGTCTCAAGTTTGAGACTCACTTCAGTAGAACAAAGAAAATGTAACTTACCTTCAGGCCTGCTATTTGACATCACTTGGGAAATGCTCCCTGCCTCTGCCGTCACCAGCAACACTGCTCGCAGGTGTACAGCAGCCTTGCTGGGCCTGTGTTACACGTGGACGTGAAGGTACAAGGCACGCTTCGTGTAAGTGAGGAAAACACTGCTTGGAATGCCAGCACCTGGTTGCTGTGGAGGTTTCTAGGGATGAATCCCTTAGTCTGCAGAAGGGTAAGCACCACCACCAGCCACGCTTTCACTCGGCACAGGGACGATTTGACATCAGAGCCCCCTGACAAGCCATTTAAGCTGTGCCAGACTAACATGTACATCCTTGTGCCTCAGGTTGCTAAGCTCCACTCTCCCTACTTCAGAGGAGACTTTTTAAGCATTGCTAATGTTTTCTTTTTTAATAATACAAGGCATAGATATGTTGATAAAAAGGGTAAAAAAAATAAAATACAGTTTAAAAGATAAAAATCACCTGTAATTCCACCATCCAGGGAGAACTGCTGTTACTTAAGTGTATAGACTTCCAGATTCTTTGTGCATTTATAGGTTTTTTTAAAATGGGGTCAAGTTGTACATACTGTTTTGTAACCTTTTTCACGTGACAGTACCATGACTATCCTGCCATGTCAAACATATTTCTGTATCTCTTTTAATGGCTGCATGGCGTCTTGTCGTATGTGCCACATTTTATTAAACTACTGTTTCTAGGTTGTTTCCAATTTTTCACTAATAAACTGCTTTAAAGAACAATGTGTTGTTACATCTGTGGTCTAAATATTTCCTTAGGATGAATACTTGGAAGTAGAATTGCTGGTGGCGAGTATGCCAGTTCACAAAAAGCTATTGTTCCTGCCGCTTTACCCCTTAGAAAACGTACCAGTTTACACTTTTATCGACGGTATAAGAAAGAATACTATTTCTTGGAGGGCTCCCAACTGAATGTTGTTAGAACCTTCAGTTTAGAAATAAAGGACAAGGAAGATAAAAGACCCAGCAAAATTAAAACCAAGATCGGTCTTAAGTTACCCCGACATGACATCATTTACTGTCCTACCCTCTGCGCTGCGTGTCGTGTGATAATTCCGAGCGTTTGCAGCGCTAGCTTTCCCCCGGCCTTCATTCGTCTCCTCGAAGCACCAACACCTGTTCACTTTCGCTGACATGGTAGGAGAGCCACCCCAAGTAGACTGGAACCTCATGATGACTTTGACGCGGGCTTACTGTCAGCTTCAGGGGGCGTGAACGTGATGGGGAAAGCGGAATCTGGGAGGTAGAACATTGGCCCTCCCACTTGGTTTCTAGCATTTTGTCGGTCAGCCTTTTTGAGCCTGTTTGTTCATCTCTAGGATGAGAATAGTACAAACTGTAGGGTTGAAAAATCAGCCAAATGACGGGCAAAGTGCTCAGTAGTTGGTGACTCACTAGGACGTCCAGCCGAGTGTGCTGGAGCGGTCACTGTTACAGCCTCAGCAAACACCGCTGCCGCTGCCAGATAAACCTGCCTTGAAAGCTGTCGCAGTAAGTGGACGTGACCTGGTACGTCCTACTGTACCTAGAAAATCTAGTTTTTAAAGGATCTGCCTCATTTTCCCACACTTGGGTATTCAAGGAACCTAACCAGATAAAACTAGGCAGGGTGGCCAGGGGAGCATTTCAGCAGTGTGCCGAAGTGGGAGTCGTACTGTGCTACCACGGCCAACTGGGCCTGCCTGTCAGCCACGCCGAACTTCGCCTTCTAGTCGAAACTCCGCCTTGGCCTACAGCTGCTTTTGTGCTTGGGACAGCTTGTCTTCCACCTGTGAGAGCCTGACAACGGAGGTGCAGCCCAGTAAAGGTGACGGTGATTTTCTAAGCCCCGGTGGCCCCCCCAGGGTGAGAATATAGAATTGATTCGTGCATGAGGGAAGTATTTTTAGAGAAGTATCTGAATTCTAAAAGTTGCTCAGCGGTATTTCCAAAAGATAGATGTCCCAGAGTTAACATCTCCAGTAATCTTGGCAGACAAAGCCCCAGAGACCATCCCATTTCACTTGGATGACCCCTGATACATTTAAATTAGCATCTAGTTTGTAGATTATAACACAGAACTCAGCCAAAAAAAAAAAAGTGAGTAGTAAGAGAACTTAAGAGGGGGTACAAGGAAGGAAGGCTATAGAGGAAGCTCCAATTTGTGGGAAGAACACAAATGATTAATTACGAGGTGAAAGAGGATGGGCTACTATTATCAGCGACTTCTGGGAGCCATGGGTACATGTTTCTGCCTGTCCTGCGTTCCAGTGCAGTTGTCTTAAACGAACGGTAGGACCTAGTCCCAGCAACCGTATACCTGGATGCCTGCTTGCCTTATGTATGTAGTTTCCTCTATTCAACTCTACCCGAAGACCCTCACTTTTTAAAAGTAAGTTCAGAGTTTCCCTCCTCTACGAAGTTATCCTGGGCTCCCTCGGCCAGAATTAATCATTCACCTATATACATGCAACTCAGCTGCCGCATGTATCGCCTTGAATTGCAGTTACTTGCTAACCTAGCTGAACTGAAGGACAGGGATTTAGTGTCCCCTAACTCCTAGGATGCCTAAAGCTGAGTTTCAGCAAACCCCATAGCTGCTAACAGCATTCTAATTTCTGCAAACAATCTATCAATGGTTCAGGCTTGGCACTCTAACATGTGTTTGCCCTAAGAAATGTTGCCCCTTTTGGACAGTAATATCATAGGAAATTCATATCTCCTTTTCTTTGAGAGTAAACCCCAGAATCTTAGCAATCATTGCTTTCCCATTGACTCAGTTTGGTTCAGTTTACACAGTGCTCATCACTGATTTGTATTTTGAGAAACAGCAGTTAATTAGGGAATGGAGATTTTTGCTACTAACATCTATACTTCAAGTTAAATTTAGGATCAGTCACCTCAACTCAAGTCAGAAGTGGGTTATTTACATCTTAAGCTTTTCTGTGTAAATGTCCTCTGTAAAATGGGCTAACTTTCCTTCCATTCTCTCCTCTACCTCTTTTCTACTCTTTTTTTTTTTTTAACCATTTCTGTACATACTCCCTCTCCCTTCTTTCAGAAAGGTTAACGGGTTCGGAAAATGCATAGCAGGAGAAAAGTACATAAATGTACAAAGGAAAAAATGATAAAAATAGTCCAAAAATACATGATGGAAGATCTCTCTCAATTGCTATGTCTGACGCAGACTCTAGCAGCCAAAGCAAAGAAGGAAGCGTGGTCAGACTTGACACTGACCGTTCACATGTGGACTCATCCTGGCTGCTCAGAAGAAGGCCACTCACAAAGAGGGCACCGAAGGCAGCGCCAGGCACCAAAGCAGGGTTAGCTTCAGGGGCCAGAGCTCTTGCCCTGGTTCAAGGATCAAAGGTTACATGACTGCCGAATGGCAGTTTTCATCAACCTGGGAGTCAAGTGAGCACAAAATGACCCCCTTTCACACCCTGAAATACAACGGCTCTGGGGACATCAGTGTCCCTAAGTCAGTCCTCTTCTCCCTTCGGCCTGCTGGTGCCCTGAGAGGGCACTCGGGCCACCCGCCTGCCTCGTTCCAGGACAGCTCTGGCCCTCCACCCCATCTCACACTCCCATCCCAACTGTCTCAGAAACTTCCTGTGCCCACTGCCATTGAAGCTGGCCTTTAGCAGACTGTAAGCTGGTAAAACTGGAAGGTCATTATTGGCCTCGGGGGTAGCATTCCACAGAAGTGAGCATGAGGTGCTGCTTTCATTCATTTAGTTTTCATGGTAGGCAATAAAGTGGCTCATCATGACTCCAAGTCTTACGCCGCTTACATAATTGAGCTCTTTTCCTCACCTATGCAGTCTCATGGTGACAAGGATCTTACCGACCCCTGTGCTTCTTACTAACCCCGAACCAGCAAGGGGCTGGGGAAGGCCAATCCCACTGCTGCAAACCTTGCCGACCCGGAAGCACGATGCCCCTTTGTCCCTCTGCTGCTCACCCATCTAGTCTATTTCTACCTTCACGAGAAATTCCCTCTAAGGGGCCATATTATTCTACCCAACAGGCTGGCTTTGATTAGAACCGCCTCACAACATCCACGTTTTTTAATATATTTGAACCTCAGTGTTGGGAGCAATCGAGTCCTATCCCATCACTGGGCCCTAAAATGTTACTATTATGATGCTGCCCAGACAGAAAGTCTTATTGCAAAACCCCGAGCACAGAAATTTAGACTATAAACTTTGGAATCAAAGAGGCAAATTTTCAAATCCCATCTCTGCCAATTATTTGCTGTGTGTTGAGCAAGCTATGTAACCTCAATTCCTGTTTCTTCATTTGTAAAAAATACAGACTGAAATGCTTACCTTCTAGATTTGTGGCAGGCAGTGTTTCTAAAAACACGATCCTCACACAGCAGCATCCGCATCACCTAGGAAATGCACGTGATTTGTTAGAAATGTAGATTCTCAGGCCCCTACTGAAACAGAAACAACTTGTGTTTTAACCGGCCTTCAGGTGACTGGATGCAGGTTGAACCTGGGGGACCACTGGTTGTGATTAAATGAAACAAGACATGAAAGAACTCGACTCAGTAACTGGCACATGGTATATACTTAATAACTTCTATTTTTATTATTATCACTCTCAGAATTTGTAAAGTGACAAATGGACTACATGCTAAGTTCAATTATACATATTTCTCATTGCCAAGATTTTCATAAGTGTCTGACAGCTAAAGATCTGAAGTTCTCTGATGAGAATATGGAGCACAAATTCTTATTTTTTCACATAGAAAATGAGCTGAAATTGTTTTCATCAAAAATTAGTCAACTGAAATCTGTACAGTGAATCACTCTACCTTTTTAAAAAGGAGCACTTGGAGAAGGAGTCAATATTTTCCTCAGAAAACAGTCCAGGGTAAGCTTTTACCTAGAAAAATGAGACACTGAAGCTCCGATGTTCTGTATCACAGAATACAGCCATGATCATTTTGCCCTGAAAGTTTTCGAAGCATTTGCTACCAATCGCATGTTGAGGTCATGAAACAATTTCAATTATGCACTCATAAAATGGCTAACTTTATTCCATGGAACTTCCTAATAAATTCCTCAGGAGAAATTTGTTTCATAATGTAACCCCCGGAAACTAAATGATTTACCTCCTAGTAGAGTGTTTGGATATAAACCAATTACATGTTGCAAGAGACTAAAGTAATTGTGGTTTGAGAACGGTTCCTCATAAGCCATTCTTTCTGAGAGCCTGTAGACAGCAAGTCCAGTAGAAATTACATTTGCGGTTATGGACCCTCAAGCAAATTACTCACATAAACTCACAAGCCCACAGATTTCTCATCTGTAAAATGAAAGGATTAAACCAGATGATCTCTAACGTCCTTCAAGCTCTTCCATCCTAAGATGCTCTAAACAAGGCAAAGTTGCTCATGTAGTAACTAATGCATAAATAATAATGCGGTAACTAATGGTAAACCCCAAATTATTAATTAACTTATATGGCATACACAATCTATTGGCAGGTAGTCAAATGGGTTTTTTTTTTTAATTGTAGAGAACAAAATTTTCGGTCTGAATTTTCTAGAAAAGGCTGCATGGTAACCTGTTAGAGACTCCCTCGGAAACCCCCTTCTACCTGGACTGGCAGGTTCCAACTGACCTCGACTTCGGACGGAAGGATCCACTTGTGCTCAAGCTTCCCAAAACGTTCTTACGGACAGTGGCACTCACAGGCTTAGGCATTAGTGCATTTTTACATCCCCTTGGGAAAAAACGCTAACAAACATGAAGCAGTTTAAGAGCATTACCTTCTTTAAACTTGGGGAGAAGATGGGTATTTTTTTTACCCCATTTCACAGATGAGAAAACAGAGTTTAGAGGGCCGCAAAGCCAGAAAGCGGCAGAGCTAGACCTCACTCGTCTTCCCAACCCCAAAACCCAAGCTCTCAATCAGTGTGTAATACAGACACCAATTTTTTTTTGTACATGCCCCCAAAGTATGATCAATAGCCCATTATTTCCTGCACTTCTGCATAATTTTTGGGGGGGCAGAAAAAAATGTTAACATTAAGTAGCTATAAATTACTGTTCAACAAACTAAAAAAATCTACAAGTTCTATCAAGCCAAGCAGGGATCTTTCAGCCCCGTTGCCACCACAGCTGAAAGGGCAGAGAAATCAGCCTTGGCTTAAATCAGAGGTTCTGAAGGGCAGCGCCCAGAATCTCTGGGGCTGCGATCCAGCCATCCTGTGCTTCAACAAGCCCTCCGAGTGAGTCTGACGCCCAGGGTTAAATAAAGCAGAGAGACTAAAACTATCTTTTTATCTTTTCACTTTAAAGCTGACTTACCTGCAGAAGCAATAAAAGAGAATTATGACAGTCCCTAAAAGACTACTGCAAGCCATTAAATTAAGCTGGAATGTAATACTTTACTGACTATCAATTAAATAGGCCATTACTAATGAGTCATTTGGTGAGTAAGTGAAAATGTTTAGAATATCATTTTGCCAGGAATAGGGGAAAGAGCCCATGGATTGGAAGAGTTTATTCCAAACTTCAGCCGTAAGGGAGTATGCTCCATAAATTTATCCCTTATAAAGATAATAAATCTATATAATCTTCATTTTTCTTTCTAGCCAGAATCTTAGTTTCCTCGGAAGGGCTTAGATACCCTGTTTGGCAGGACAAGAGCACAGCATTTTCTTTTCTTTTTGTTTTTTTTAATGCGCCGTTCGTTGGCATTTACCATACGCCAGTCACTGTGCGGGGCGTTTCACGTACGTGTCCTAATCCCTAACAACACTGTGAAGCAGAGATTGTTGTCTTCACTCTGCGGGTGAGAAAACCAAAGTCCAGGTAAAGACATTAAGTTGTGACCCTGCTATGCTCATTTCAAGGTCCCAGAGTCTCACGAGCCAGTAAATAATTCCCTGAGCTGTACCGCCCTTTTCCTCTCCCTGTTCTAACACTAATCCTCTCCTTTACTCCCAGGACTGTCAGCCTTCGTGCTCCGCCCGTTCCCACTTTTCCCTTAATTCCCACAGGATGCCTACGGTGCCTAAGTTTAAGCTCAATTTCTGCAAACTCTAGCCCTCCACCCCCCCGACAGCTGACCTAAGGGGACTGCTGAGACTCAGGGGCTGGCCCACGAGGGCTGGAGGACAAGAAATGCTCCCCCGAAAGGGGAAGGAAGAGCAGCAGGAGACACGACTGAACAGAACCTGGGGAAATGGGGCAACAGTGATGCTGAACAGAGATGATGCTGAACAACCAGCAAAGCGAACAATTAAAAATATAGTTGGTCAGTAGGGAAATCGGGTAAAGCACGGTCATTGTGCAAGCAGCTTATCACACCTGCTTCACTACCACAGGGCAAAACAACTGGTGTGCGGATTACTAAGTGCGGGGATGGGGTGGGCGGGGCAGTTATAACACAGTAGTAGAGTGCGTACTTAGCACGCACGAGGTTGCAGGTTCAATCCCCAGCACCTCCATTAAAAAATAAAAATAATAATCCGAGGCTAACCACAAAAGGTCAGAGAGTGGGCGGTGGCCCAGTTCCTGGGAATCCCAGCCCCTTTCCCAGGGTGGTTGGAATGGTCCTCCCACTTGTTAGCATATGGAGCTGCCCAGCCCATAGAAACTGGCTGCTCTCTCACTCCCCTGTCTTCGGAGATGCCCACGCTCTGTCTGTGGAGTATGTACCTACTTCTTCTTGAACCCGAGCGCCCACCCCTCACACCTTGTGGCCTTTCTCTTGCCTTTTGAAATAGCTTACATTCTATGTAGCATGTATCTCTCTAAATAAATCTATCTTTACTAAAAAAAAAAAAAGATTATAAATGAATAAACCTAATTATTCCCCCCCCCAAAGAAAATTTACTTAATTCATTGGATTAACTCGGTGTCTTGTTTTGTTAGGACAGGACTCCTTTACTCTCATGACAACGCTACACTTCAGAGTTTGCTGAACGCACAGCTCAGGTGTCTGCTCAGTGCTTCAGAGCTGAAGGAACCACGGGTCATATCTGTACTTCCCTAAAACGGAGGACATATATCCATCATTGGCGCATGCATTTCAGTTCAAAAATGGAAAAAAATTTCCCTTAGTTTGGTAATGGACAAATATTGGTACTGACTCAGAAACTTGTTCAGCTCTTCGCAGCCATGTGTCTACCTGAGAAACCCAGCTGGCTGCGGGGAAGAGATGCCCCGCCCACTCGTGGTCACATGCTTCACTGGGGCAGCTCCGCCCCACTGATCACAAGACCCGCAGTCACAGGCAGGCGGGGGCAGCGTCGCTTCGCTGGTCTTCCCTATTCCTTTCCCAGCTTCCTCTCTCCTAAAAGACCTATCTGCAGAGATGTTGCAACTTTACCAAAAGATGGAAAAATAATAGCTGCGATGATTTAAGTGCTTCCTGCACGCCAGGCACTGTGCTGAAAATGATTTGCACCCACATCTCATTCTAAAAACCTGTGCAGTGGGTACCAGTCTTATCTCCATTTCACAAAAGGGGAAATGAAGTCTCTAAAACCACACAGCTGATGGAGTGGCGCAGCCTGGTCTTTGACCCGGGGTTCCCTAATTCTAAGAGCCTTGCTCTCGATTTCCACACTGAGTGTTCCCGCAGTGAACTATTACATCACTTGGCCTAACCAATATTTAAAATGGATGGGAACAGAGGCTTAGTCTTTCTGTAGCCAAGACAGAATGCAGCTTCTCAAATGCAGCTGGACCAACTAACTACTCAAGCACAGCTTGGTGGTTCCTGCCCGCTGGGTGCTATTCCAGGCAATTCTTTCTCTTTTCTCTTGTTCCTTAACCTCACGTAGTGCCCACCATTCTGGTGCCTCCAGGACAGAGAAAGCCCCTCTCGGGGTGAGCAGGGCCCCCTGCTAGTCTCATCATTAGTGGAGAAGTAAGTGTCTCTCCTATTCTGTCCCCAGACTACTCAGCTCGCCCCACTAACTGGGCTTTCCAAAAGGTCTTTGAAAGTCAGTTACTTGAAACCCAAAGCACATTTATATGTTAAATGGTGATGAGGGTCCCAAGTTAGTACACCCAAATCCCTTTGGCCTAAATAAAACATACCTGAAACAGGATTAATAGTTGGAGCAGCCCAGAACAATGCAGCATTGCTGAAGACCCCTAAATTCCTCTGATCGCAGGCTTTTTCACGCCCTTTTGGTCCCAGGACAGTGACAAGTATGCAGTAGGAAATAATAATAGCTAGTATTTACGGAGCACGTACCAAGTGTTTGACACTGCTCCACATGCATTGTCTCACCTGACCTTCACAGCGTCCGCAGACAGTAGGCATGATTATTAGCCTCCAGAAACTGAGGCACAGAGAAGCTAAGTGACTTTCCAAGGTCACAGAGAGAATAAGCAACAGAAACAGGAACAGAGTCCAGACAGTCTGGATCCAAAAATGGGTGTGGCTGACCAGTGTGCTGTATTAGCCCAGCGGGCCTTTATTTGCTGTCTGACGGTCGGGAGAGGACCCAAGGCTGAGTGCTGGCTCTGCTGTGACACGAGCAGGGACACTGCACAAGCAAGCAGGTGGGGAGTGGCTGGATGGGAGCCCTGGGGGGGGAACCTGCCTCAAAGGTGGGAAAGAGCTTGATCGGGACAAACACATGAGCTTCTGTGCCCCGGGGAGAGCAGGGGTCTGGGCGGCAGCCCCAAGAAATGATGGAGAATAGGCTGTTCTTCTTACCACAGTGTCTGCTGCTGCTCCTAGCCGTGACTGTGGGTGCGTTAGTTACTGCTGTGTAAAATACTCACCGTGGCAATTCTGATCTCTAGGGCTGTGGTGGGAATCAGAGAACATTTCTCCAAGATCTGGGCACGGTGCCTGGCACCTGCTTCCTGGATGTGTCCTCTTATAATTATGACCATTATCATTACAGCATGATATCATCTGACTCTGAAAAACACCCAAATCCGCTGGGCAGCCCTTCCCAGGGGACACTGCTAAGGCAGGCTCGTGGGCAAGGAGGCCTCTTCCCTGCACGGTGACATAGTGCGACCGGCCCTCTGCTAACAGGAGTCCAGACTCCAGCCTCCTTTCCGGCAAGTCTCTTATCAGCACCACCACCAAGAGGCATAGATACTGGCTTGAGTCCCTCCTCTTTGCTTCTGCTCCTGTGCGCTCAGGGGTCAGAGGTCAGAGCTCAGCAGCCGAGAGATGGAGGCACGCAGGCTGGCGGGAGGGAGAAGGCAGACAAGCCAAGCCGGCCTGGAATCATCAGGCTGGAGGACAGGCTGTAATTTATCCTGAAATGGACTCTAATGGTGATGGTGGGGGTGTGAGGGTGAGACAGAGGAGGGAAAACAGACGCCCCTTGAAATGTTCCATCAAAGATCTAATGAACCATGCTTTCTGAATGCAATGCTGATCTACGATCTACTCGGCAGTTCTTTGAAAGGTCTCAGTCCAAAGCTAGCTTGCACTACTTCCCTCCTCCCTGCTGCCCAGGGAAGGATTTTGTCTCTGCCACTGCTGAGTTATTCTTTGATTGGCAAAAAACGAAATTAAACAAGTAAAGTCAAGATGGATGAATCCTAAACCTAACATTTGGGTTTGCCGTCCTCATATATTAGCTGAGGAGGCTTTTGGAAGACACAACAGAGACGTTCTGTGTAAATCAATAACAATTTTTCTTTTGTGTTCGAACCATGAATACTGACTAGCTAATTTTCATGGCGTCTCCATAAGATAAGTGAGTTTTATTATCCTGTTCCAATTCAATTCTTCTTCAGCGTTTTAATCAGCCTAGGCAATTTTATTTTAATTTATCTCCATGAAATGATTTTTGCCAGCCCCCTACATTTTCATCAGATTTTCTTGTCATAGCCGGATACAGCTGGCACAGGCTGCCAAGTGCTGTGGAATGGGGCAGACTGATGAGGACGGAGAACCAAGCAAGTCATTGGCATGGGCCACCTTGGGTGATGGGAGGGGCCAGGCGAGGGGGCACAGCGCAGCTGAATGAGTCAGGAAGAACAGTCTCGTTGGTGTCAGTACCATCCATAAAGGTGCTGGCACAGATAAAAGAAGAGAGCCCTGGCACTGCTCGTAATAGCGGAGGATACAGGGCATTTGACAGATGTGGAGGACCGTCCCCAGAAGTGGGTGCACCCCGTTCCCTCGCCTCCACGGGAGGAGTGTATTCCTCCATCCCGCTGATGCCGGGCTTGGCCCTGCGACCTGCTTTGTCCAGCGGGATGCTAGCAGGTGCAGCAGAAGCAGAGGCTTGCGATGTGTTTGCACAGCTGGGCTTCTGCCAGGCAGTAGGAGGAGAGCCTGGTTCAAACAGCATGAGAGGCTGGTGGAGCAGACCTGGACCACACCTACAGCTCCGAGCAAGCCCGGGCAAACACGCAGGTACACACAGCACGTTCGCTGGGGCTTCAAGGTCTTCACAGGTGCTGTCTCCCGTGCCTGAATTACTCTTGCCTGTGTTTTTCCAATGGAAAGCTAATGCCTTCTCATCCTCCCAGTCTCAGCTTAGCCGTTGCTTTCTCAGAGACCCCTGCTCTGGCTCTCCTCCAGTCAAAATGAGAGCCTCTGTTAATTCTTACTAAATGCACCTGGCTATTTTCCTTCACTGAACTTACCACAATTTATTCATTTCATGTTTGTCTCTTCCACTAGGTTACACTCCTTAAGAGCAAGGGGCACACCGTAGACATTGTTTAGCTCTGGCATCGTCCCTAGCATAGAGAAGGTCCTTCATAAATATTTATAAGATGAAACATACCAAGCACTCTGCTGGGGGTGGGGCTGTAGCCGCTACAGTGAACACAGGGGCCTCTCTCCCGGGGGCTTTGAACCTGCATGGCCAGGCCATCAGCCATCGCACAGCGGTGGCTAGAGCTACTTACCCCCTTTCTGCCTGTGGTCGGCTTGAGAGATTGAGGCAAGAAGTTAGCTATTGCCATATAACAAATTATGCCAAAATTTAATGGCTTAAAAGAACAATTATTTTATTTTCTCTCAAGGTTCCTGTGGGTCAGGAATTTGGGAAAGCCTGGCTGGACAGTTCTGGTCCAAGGTCTCTCACACGGTTACAGTCAGATGGTGGCTGGCTGGAATAGCTGGGGCCACTGCATGTGGTATCTCTACACAGGCAAGGCTGGGCTTTCCCACAGCATGGCGGCCTCAGGGTAGCTGGACCCCTTCCATGGTGGCTCAGGACGCTAGTACAAGTTTTCCAGCAAGCAAGGCGGAGGCTGCATCACCTTTTCTTTTTAATTGTGGTTAAAAAAATTAAAACTTTATCTTAACCATGTTTGAGTGTACAGTCAGAAGTGCTAAGCAGAGTCGCATTGTTGTGCAACCAATCTCCGGAACATTTTCATCTTGCATAACTGAAATTCTATACTCATTTAAGAACGCCCCATTTTCTCCTCCCTCCAGCCCCAGGCAATCACCATTCTACCTTCTGTCCCTAGGAGTCTGAATACTCTGGGTACTTTGAGTAAGTGGAATAATGAAGACTTGTCCTTCTGTGAGCGGCTTATTTCAGTGAGCACAGTATCCTCAAGATTCATCCATGTGGTACAGGGATCAGAACTTCTTTCTCTTTAAAGGCTGAATCATATTCCATTGTACAGATGTACCGCATCTGTTTATCCATTCGTTAGCTGATGGACACTTGGGTTGCTCCCACCTCTTAGCTATTGTGAACAGTGCTGGTATGAACATGGGTGTGCAAACATCTGTCAGAGTCCCTACTCGCCACATCAGCTTTTATGACTTAGCCTCAGAAGTCAAATAACATCATTTTTTTCCAATGTCATAACCCACTCAGATTCGGAGGGAGCATAGTCTCCACCTCTTGATGAGAGGAGCGAGGGGAGTCTCAAAGTCACATTATAAGAAGGGCATGTGGAATGAGAGAGCTTGTTCCAGCCATACAAGGCTCCAGCTAGAAACAGAAGGTAGGGGCAGGAAGGAAGGGAAAGTTCTTCAACTTTGGGGAAGGTTCTTCACCTGCGGAAAGAGAAAAAAGCTATGGAAGTTGGTGTGCAGACATCTACTGCACCAATGCAGGTCATCAGCAAAGACCCTGCTGGCAACCAGCCTTCATCCCAAACGTCCCTCCCCACTGGAAGGTAAACTCCAAAGGGACCGAGACTTTGGCTTTTTGTTTGCTGCTGTATACCAGAGTCTAGTGTGGTGCCTGACACATGGTGAGTGTGCAATAAAATTGTATCCAGTGAATGAATGGATTAAAGAAAATGGAAAATGTAACTTGAGTTCTGTGTTCTAAAGTGGAGTCAAGGTTGTCTGATATAGTCAGATGGCCCTGCATATAAATCCCAGTCTCATCCTTACCACCTGTTTGGCCTTCAAGGAGCTATTTAAAAGGGGAAATAGTGGATAGCAAGGTGACTGATGCTGAAATTCATAATCAGTATAATCATGGTAAATAGCAAGTTGGGTTCAAGTCATAGTATATTCATTAGGGGGCTCCTCAGAACTTGTGCCATCTACCTCCCTGTTCCATCAGAGGAGGAAGCTGAAGCCCAGAGATGTGAAAGGTCCTGCCTGAGGCTGCACAGTGCCAAGACTAAAACCATGGAGTCCCTTGACTCATCTTAAGCTATTAGATTAGCCAGAGCTCAAGGCTGCAAGTGACAGAAACGTGTCCCCATAGCATTACATCATCCAAGTCACAGCTGCAGCTGTGGTGGGCAGTCTCGCCTCAGGTGTATCCCTGGCTTTCTCTTTTCTTCCATCTCAAGGCTTTCTCTGAAACCACAGGAGTCCACTCAGTCCGCATACAGTTTCTCCGGAAAGAAGGAATAGTTTACGTCCCCAGGGACAACTCTTAATCAGATGTCCTAGTCTCCTATTGGATGGCTGGACATTTCTGGAAGCCATTCTGTAGGCTTCAGTTGGTCCCAGCAAAGTCAAGCTCCTGTTGCCCAGACCAGTGACCTCAGTGACGTGTACCTCATTGACTTCTTCCTTCTCCCAGTGCACTCTCCCTCTTCCCTTAGGGAATTATTTGGAATCACTTTCCATATAACTACGTTTCTCTATAAATGCTTGACCTGAGCCATGCTTTTGGAGGAACTTAAATTAAGAAGTCAAGCTATTAGTGAGATAGCCAAAAAATTGCATATGTCTGGTTATGCAGAGACTGATCCTAAGTGACCCCTGACGCCAAGATCATCTGCCCCTTAGAAGTGCAGCCTGACCATGGTCCTGAGGACAAAAAGGCATGTGCTTAGGGATTATGAGCTTCAGGGGGTCAGAGCTGGGAACAGCCTGCCCTTTTAGCCCTTTCTCCTGGGGGATGAGATCTCAGAATCCATTTCCATATGGCATGGCCTTCCCTGGCCATGTAAAATGACCTCCCCTTCCTATCTACTACTCAGATTCCGTCTTTTTTTGAAGACCCAGGTACACAGCATATACATGACAGATCTATATTCACATCTATCCTGAATCTAAATCCTCCATTAGAATGGAAGCTCCATGAGGGCAGGAATGTTGTTTTGTTCACTACTGTATATCCAGTACCTGTAAGAGTGGTACCTGGCTCATAGGAGGCACACAATAAATATCTTGAATAGATGAATTACAGTTCCACGAGAGAATTAGGTCCTAATGTCCCACCATCCATGGTATGAGTTAAGTTCTCTCCCATGCCTCAGAGATGGCACTAGCACTGTACCATTCTTGCAATGAGAAAATGTTTGAGAAAACCATCACTCACTCAAATCACTTTTTGTGTGTGGTGGTTCAAAAGAGGAACCCTGGTTGAGAAAGTCTAAGTTCATGAGTGAATAAATGGATGAAAATGTCTGCTTCCTATGAATTTCCTCCTCTGACCATCCCATTTCAGGGTCAGTTCATGACATGTTAACAAAATTAAAAGAACTTTTTATTCCCTTACGTTTTTGTTAACTCTCCCTGCATCTCTTAAGAATGTCTTGGGGCAGAAATGGTTAAGAATGAAAGTCTCCTGCTTAATGACGGGTGTGCACTTAGGAGAGGCTGGCTAGCCATCCCTGTAAGGGGACTTTAGGGAGCCCGTAGTTAATGGCTCTGTAAGCAGATCCAGCCTTTTAAAGGTTTCACAAAAGGGCACACACACAATTGAGGCTGCAGTTCTGAGCACTGTCTGGCCCTGATAAGGCTGGCTGGGAATGCCCTGTTCTCTCTTTTCCCCAAATCAAATGCTCTTTGAGAGCCAGCCAAGCATTTGAGACCAACCAAGCAGTGCTAAGTGCATTATCTTGTCTAAGCAAAGCATGAGCAATAAATTAAGATCCTAGCTGACCTCACTGGCTTAAAAAAAAGATCTCTGCTTTTACCTAATGTCTGGCCAGTACCCTAAAGAAGGATCTTCTTCCTTTCCTTAAAATTGCATTTAGGCTAAAGAGATTCAGTCCTTTCTGCAGTAAGTCCCATTCTACAAGGACGCTTCTGTTTCAGCTTTCTCTGGTCATCAATAAACCAAGCATCAGTGAGTGGAATGGGATTATTATAATTAGCTTAGGATCTAATAGGATAATTCTAGGAGCTGAGGATGCAACCTGCTAAGTAATACAGGGGAAGAGTAGATACCTGAAAAGAAGATCAGGGTTCTGACAGGAAGGAAGGAAGCGAGGAATGGGTACCGAGTGCGCAGCCAGTGGTGTGGTGATGAAGGATTTCGTAGATAGTACAGACTCTTCGGTGAAGATAATTTAAGTACTAAATACAAGAAAAAAACTTAAATGTCTAGAATTGTGCTTTCAGATCATCCCCATCAGCTGCAGTGCCCCACTGGTTAAAAGAAAAACAGGTTTTAAACTTAGTTGTTTCCTTCAAGTGTTGCTTTTTAACTACCGCATGTCACCTACACGTGAATTATATACATGAGACTTCACGCAACAATTGCAGTGGGAATCAGTGACAAATAAGTGATCATACGTCAGGTCAAAAATGCAAACGTGTGGACAGAGCACACTAGCTGGTCAGAGGAGAAAGCGTTTACCTCCAGGTAGGGGGACCCCGGGAGACAAGCCCAGCCCCCGGTACATAGGATTGCGTGGCGGTATCAGTCCTCCTCTGCTATTTCATCCCTCTGCACTTTCCTCTTGGATGTCTATTTCATTATTTCATTTATTTAAAAAACAGTTTATTAAGAGCCTATCACAGGAAGAAAGATGCGCTGAACACCGGGGTTACAAAGACACATAAGATAGAATCCATGTTATTGAAAAGTTCGCAGACTGATAACGGGGGAGACCAACGTGTGAACAAGTCATTGCCATGGCAAGGGAGACATCCTACAACAGGAGAATCGAAATGATTTTATAAGAGTTCAGAAGAGTGGAAAAAAACATTCTAACCCCTGCTTAGAAAAGGTGAGAGATTAACCTTGATTAACTCCTTCTTTGTTCACGTGGCTTAAAATCCAGATTCCTTCATGGGACTTCCAAAGCCTTTTCCATCCTACCTTATTTCCTACTCACTTGTCCAGTCTACCTTCCTTCTACTCCCCAACAAGAAAGATACTGAATCTTTTCAGGCTAAGATAGGTGGCCAAAGGTGTTGTCCCTGTCATCCTGTCTGTTCCTGTCCTGAAGTGGAGGCTGGTCACATCGCCAGCCCACCACTGGACACATCTGGTACAACCTCGAAGTCCTTGCACACGCTGTCAACACTGAACAAATGGCCAGGTATCCTTTCCCTGCTTTTCCGCTTTGAGCCATTTGAGCATGCTGTAACACCCAGCCCAGTCCCACTCCAACAAACCTCCTCAGATGGCTCCAGCCTAGCCTGGTCCCTCCTGAATCCCAAGAGTCAGTTGCCTTCAAATTTTCTTGCATATTCCCTTACAATTTTCTGAAACAACCCTATGTGCACCCTAGATAATTTTAAGCTGATGTCCAAAAAAAATGTTCATCATATGTTTAATTTCCAATGTATTCTTTTGATGCCTATGGGTTCTGAATATATTTTTGTCAAAATCTTGAAGACTTAGTTCATTCAATTTGTGAACAACATCCACACATAAGTTGGCAAACCCAGTTCTCATCATCAAATCTATCATCCTGATCAGAATTGCTTTCTGTCAGAAAAAGTCTTACTTCATTTTTCCATTCAAATAAGCATTTAATGCCCAGTCCTGTGACAACCATCTCACTCTTGGATTCTAACTAGAAGGTGATGGATGGATGAATAGATAAGCAAGCCCTCAGAGCCTTGCTGTGAGTTTGTCTCAACCCAGAGTTTGTCTCCCTTCAGTATTTCCTGCTGGCGCTCATAGGATTTCCCTCAAGAGCAAGGCATCCTGGAATTGTCCCCTTGTTTGGTGCCCTGACACAATGCATGTTCATAAGATTTAGGATGGGTGGGAGGTTTGTCCTTCATTTAAAGAAAAGTATTTGAAAGAGAGGTAGGAAGAATCAGCAGAACACAGACTGGGCAGGTCAGTTTTAGGAAAGGACACAGTTGGAAATTGAGGATCTAGAAATTGATTCCCTTAAAGATAATGCAAAGGTCCCATGGAAAGTCACTTTTTCTCCAATGGGTGTCATTCCATGGGTTGGTGCCACCATCCTGAGGTCCTACGAGGTGGCCTGAAGTCTAATTCAACACATGAACTTGGCCACTAAAGCATTAGAGCTTTCTGATCCACGTCTTGGCTTTACGAAACTCCCTCACAGTTACTCACTTAATTCCTTGGTTTTCTGTTTTCCATTACTACTGTGATTTATTTTCACTTTGTTTTCTGAAAGGACTTCTAATCCTCTTGAATAAAGAGCTTGTGAAAAATGACTTCAGCTTTACCTTTTCTCCCCTTGAAAAAGAAAGTCCTGAGCAGGGCATCTCCTCCTTGGTTGACAGTCATCTGGAAAACTAACTGGGTAACTTAAGGGTAAGCTTCTAAACGCAGAACCTGACTTTGGACTTGGATGGTCTTACTGATGAATGATGGTCAAACAAGTTATGAACTGGAAAAACCTGAGTAACTCCCGCTCCCAGCACAGCCCACACGCCCCTCTGCAGAGACAGAACTATTTATGGGAAAATACGCTTCTTCTTGCAGGGTGGTTTTCAGCCTTCCACTTTATGAGGTTTTCCTCCTGGACTTTCTAGAAAAGTCGAACATGCTGTACTAGAGTCTACAGTAGTGGGAGGTGTCAAGCTGTTCACTGAGTTCAAGCCGGTTCAGCCACATTTATGACGTTCTGTGCATCTACTAAATAAATGAGAGATACAGGATTTCTACTCTCAAGCAGCTCACAGTTCACAGGTGAGGCTAAGAGTCACACGTATGGTGGCGGTTATAGCGGCTGCTGCTCTAATCACCTCCCCCAGGACTGTCAAATTTTCTGAAATTTAAACGTGATTTTTAGGAGGCACTGGGAGCTGGCCACTTGGCTCCACTCTCTGAATCTTGCCTGGTTTTCGCCCTGGTCTACCCACCCCAACAAACATTCGAGTAGTTGAATTTTCCCTTCAGTAGCTGATCACTCTATTGAAGAACCTCACAGTAGCCTCTTAGTGTGACTTTATGGTGTGTTCCTGGTAAATTAATCTCTAATCTACCCTGACAACGAGATGCTATTTCTTTACCATTCCATAAACCGAATCCAGATTTTTCATCCTGCTCTGTTATATATGATGAGTAAAGTATCCTAAGTGATTTCTGAAGCATTTTCCCCTTCCTGGGGGCTTGAGAGAGGCAGCTTTGGGATATAGTTCCGGAGCTTCTGGATTTAGGTGTGATGCAGTGATAGTTGCTTCGGTTTTCACTGCCCTGTGGGCCAGCTGACAGGGACGTTGCTGGCCTCCCAACCATGGGTGCTTGGTTATCCTTTGAGGGGAGGAAGGCTTGAGGAGGTGAAATTCTCTTAGCTTAAGAACCTAATCAGGAATTGAATAAAATACTATTTGCAGTACTTTCCTGCATGATTCTCTAAGGCTAACAAGAAAATTTTGAAGAAACAGGTGAATGGTTCATATTTTTATCTAGATAAACTTTAATAAAGACATTGGGGTCATAGTACAAAGTACAAGCCTTGCAGGAAATTTGGTCCTTTCTAAACTATCCATGAGCATGTGGTCTGTGCCAAATGGTTTCGGACAGGACCAAATATCCAGGACCTTTTGGCGAGGACCAAGTGCCTCCATGGACACTGTGGATAGGACCCAGGGCCTGCTGACCGAACACCAGTACTTATGATGCTGGACATCGTGTTAAAATGAGATCAGCACTGAGGGCAGGAGGGATGTTTGTCCCTGGAAGTTCTGAAACATCCAATGAATGAGCCAGAACCTGGGCTTTCCTTCTGGCTGCCCCTTTCTTTCTTTCTTCCTTCCTTCCTTCCTTCCTTCCTTCCTTCCTTCCTTCCTTCCTTTCTTTCTTTCTTTCTTTCTTTCTTTCTTTCTTTCTTTCTTTCTTTCATGTATCAGATCTCTCAGGCTACATTTGATCTGATTCAAGCAAAGCAGAAAAAGTTAGGGGCAGGGGTTGTGGGATGTGGGGAGAGGGATCTCAGAGCAAAGATTTTAATCTTCTGCCAGATTAACAGTCTGGAAGCAAAAATGGGATTTTTCCCTCCATGTTTTTGAGAATAAATATGTATCTGAGGGGAAAAAATAACTAAAACATTCTCTTAACCAGCAGAGGAGCTGAGAAAGAGTCAGGTGCAAGCTGTGGCCAAGACAAGCTTTATTTCTCTCCTCCTCTGCCACCATCCATCCTTTCTCCAATGCCTGCACCACGACCCTTTTCCTCCTCCATCCCCACTAAAAATCAACCAAAAAAAATTGCTGTGATTAATGGCTAAAGGAGAACAGATGTACGGTCTTCATACATTTTAGGTTAGGATCAAACAGACACTCGATTCCTCCTTCCTAAGGCCCCAGCAGTAGCCCTCTGCCACCTGCCCCACCTCCTCCCTCTTCTGTCCTGAGGAATGCTAATTGAAGTTCCGTGGCCAGCACTGAAGGAGGACTTGAGCTGGCCCTCCCCCATGGACCCCTAAACATCCCAAGCCCCAGCTTCCTAATTGGACATGCCAGCAGAAACCAAAGCAAAGCAACTTCTGTAGGAGCAGCTGCCGAGGTCCGCTCCCCTCCCTCCAACGCCCATCGCCCCTCCTCAAAAGAGGATATTTTCCTGTTGTCACATTCTTGGGCAATATTTCAGAAGCTCACTCATCCTGCCACTCACTTCCCCCGCCCCCACATGGCTGCCCCCAGACAAGACATTAGGAAAGAAACATGAGAGATTTTATTTTAGCCTAATTGAACAATAGCCCTTATTTCATCTTGAGTAAGATAAATGGGCTGTCCAACTTCACTTCTCACTTTGTCTGTAATGAGGTTCCTCTCTCGACTGTTTACTAAAGTATTAAAAAGCACTTTGCAGCGCCTGCTGGTACATTCCATCAAAGGGAGTCAATGGAACAGATGAAGACATATGAGAAAGTCGGGAGATAAGGTGCCTTTTATGAAAGTTCAGATTCCAGATCTATTAGAAAGAATTGCTTCCCCCTGTGAATTCAGTAGCAAGAAATGGCCTTTTCTTCTTTGGCAGCAAAATAGCTTCTGTGGGGCAGGACAGCACTTGGCAGATTTTCTGAGGCTCAGACCAAGGTGGTTAACTAATTGCAGCCGTTAATGTCCAGGTGGTAAGGAGTTGCCTGAGTTGTGAGGTTCTACTAAGCCGTTAGCATCTCCTTGCTGGATGCACTTTTGTGGACCCTTCTCTCACCAACAGAGATGAAACACACGTCTGTTCTTGCTCAGGCTCTGCCTCCTGCTGTTCCTTGAAGAGACACGCACAGTCAGATGTCAGTTGCTACAAAGGTGAGTCCCCAGGGATGGGGAGTCCTAGGAGCAGACCCCGTTTGGAGTTTTGGCACTGAATGCTGTGTGACCTGACATGAGTCACTAAACTTCACTGCGACATAGCTTCTCCCCTTGGAAAACAGCAAGGAAACGTGTTACACTGATAATAGTCTGGTCTGGGTAATGAACAGCTGCCTGCTTGATGTACTGAGATTTGTATGTAAGAATCAAGTGTGGCTGCTTCATGGCCTCACAGCCACAGGGCTGTTCAGGGAGTTCCTGCATCAGCAACCTGAGGACCGACGGTGCCTGTACGTGTAATGGGGAGCAAACTAAGTCATCTAGACAGGGAAAGGGAAATGAAAGGCACGACTGGATGAGAACGGGGATCTCTTCTGCAGCTTCCCATGGTCTCTATGCAACCCCTTCAGTAAGGGCATCATTCGTTCCTGCCTCACTCATCCTGGCTCAGAGCCGTGCCACTTTCTCTTCTTAGCCTTCTCAAAACTTCTGTTTAATAATCGTTCCAGAATCCTGCCAAACTTGTAAGTAACCTACGACTCATAGACAGAGACAACTAAGAAATATGTGCTAAGAACTAGCTTAACTTTCAGGCTTGATGCAATCAAGCCCAAGTTTTCCCGGGATTTCTTTATTTTATTTATTTCTCCAACAGCATTAAGGATGGGCCTAATCGCATCATTCCTCATCATTACCTGCTTGTCCTGGGCTTACAAACTCTGTGTCTGAGCAGAGGGCAGTGGCCCATGGGCAGTTAGAAGAGGACATGTGTAGGGAACAAAGTTCTTAGTACTCACGGCATCCTCTCTGCAGAGCCCTCGGTCTGTCCGTCAGATCCCCCCTCACGGCTGGGTGGCTGTGCCCATTACTGGGGATGTTAGAGCAGGCAGACAGCTAGATATGAGCAGACAAAGGGGGACGCAGGCCAAATGGCAGGAACTGGGCCGAAAGGAGGGGCACAGGCCAAATGCAGGAAACCACACATCATGTAAACAGGGGTCCCTGGTCAGAGAAAGAAAAGCAGGAACCTCTGAGCTAAGTGGTCACACCTTTTGGGGTGATGAGCGGCCTGGAGGCCAACAAAGAAAGGTGGGAAAAGGCGGGAATCTCCAGTGTCTGAATGTGACCTTTTGCTCATTATGCCCTCATTACAATAAAATTAGCCTTGCAGATTAGAAGTACCCATCGTGCACTGAGGCCATGACACTTCTGATCCAGACTAAATAAGGACAAAATTCCCTCCTCCCTTCGGGAAGATGGAGTTGGTATGAAAATCAGGGAATACACTCCAAACCCTTCCGTCCCCAGTCAGTATTCAGCCCATTCATTTCTACACCCCATGTAACCAACTTGCCAAAGAAACTCAGGGCAGCTGCTCGCCTGAGCCTGCCCGCGCTCCCCTTGAGGGTGTGCTATCTCTCCCCTAATAAATCCTCACTTTACTTTCTTAACCGCCGCATGTTGTCTCTGAATTCTTTTGGGACAGGACAAGAACCTGGACGCCGGCTACATCCACCAGCGACAGGGACGGTGGTTTTATCGCATTCCTGCTCCTGGATTCTGCCCAGCACTGTCCCCACGTATTGCTTCAGCCCCAGACTAGCCCTCAGTTCCACAGACACCCTGAGGCTCACACCCTAAGCAGAGCTCACAAAGACAGGAGCCACCTCCCCGGTCAGGCCTCTTTGGCCAGGTTCTTGTGGCCTAACCTAGAATTTCAGGCCTCTCCTGGAGGTGTGCTCGGCGTAGGCAGGGAGTGACTTTTCTCTGGACACAGCCTCTTGCCTTGTTTCTCGTTCGGAATTGGGAAGAACCGTATGCTCCAGGTGCCCACCCATCAGGTGCAGCAGACCATCAGAACCGACACTGATGCAGGTGTTCAGCTCATCGCACAGTTTCCCACGTAGTCGCAACAAATTCGCACAATAATTGAATTCTCATTTTTCGGATGCAAAAACCACCGTGCTGCAAAGTCAGCGGACCTATCCAGAATCACCTCGTTGGTAAGTGGCCGAGTGACAGACTCTGGTCTCTGACTCCAGGGTGATGCCAGGCCCCGGCCAGGTGCCAGGACGCACTAGTGAGCAAGCCTTGAGCTTCGGGAAAACAGTTAACGAGCACTTCCAACTGTTCCTCGTGCTAAGAACAATTGCCACATGGTGGTTAAAAGCTTAGGCTCTGAAACAGATTCCTGCGTTTGAATTAATTCTAGCTGTGTGACTTAGGGAAGGTAATTAAGCTTTGCAAGCCCTGATTTCTCCACCACAAGATGGGGATGACATATTCCTATGAACCTTATAGGTTTTGAGGTCTAAATGAATCTATGTGTGCTCAGTACTCACGGTGCCCAATTAACATTAGCTGTGATTACTGGAAGCTCTGAAAGAAAGGGGGTTTTAACCTATAGGGATGGTGTGGGTTGGGGGCTGGTGAGGGTTAAGAAAATTTTCCTGAAACAAATGGAGTTTAAAATGAGGCCTGAAGGGTGAGAAGGAGTAAAGCTTGCAAGGCTGAGCGCACAAGGGGAGGGGGGAGGGTGGGGCGGGGGAGGGGGGAGTGTTGGGGAGTGGGGGCAGGGGCGCAAGTAAAGAGAACAGCACACGCGGAGTGTTCATCAGACTGCAAACTGAACCGAGAGTTGCCATATCTCATGACTGGCCCGATCTCAGATCCTAGATCTTTCTGGAATACTTGTCAGGGTAAAGGGTGGGGAGTTTATCAGGGAGAGAAAATGTAAAGCTTTTAGCCTCTGTCCGATCAGTCAACCAGCTCCTCCTCTCTGGCACGCTGGCTCTCACCCTCTCAGCAACACACAATGGCATGAGCACCGAACTCCAGAGAAAACCCTGGGCTGCGGCTCCGGCCAAGCCCCCCACACCCCTCGACCCTGGCGCTTCCATCTAATATCTGGGCCACAGATTCCTTCACGATAAAAAATGGCAGCAACGATTTCTACCTCAAGTGCTGTGAAGTCACTTTAATACAGTGTAAAAGCTGTGTGGCCCGCCTCAGGTGGAGCCCCCAGCTTTGCTACTGTGTGCCCTAGAGTAAGACTTCTAGGCACTGTGAGCCGCAGTGCTCGCATCTGTAAAGTGGGGATGACCGGAAGGAATAACGTCTCATAGGGTCCCCCCCAACTTTTTATTTTGAAAATTAAATCTATTGACAATGTTAAAGAATATCTTTATAACCTTCACATAGATTCACCAACGGGTGACATTTTGTCATAGCTGCTCATGTCTGTGTGTTGCAGACACCATGGCATTTCCCCCTTAAATATTTCAGCCTGCATCTCCAAGGAGTAAGGGCGTGCTTCAGTATATTCGCCGTACCATTACCACACCTAAGACATTTATCATGGATTTTAAATAAGCAGAAGGTACCCAAATTCCTCAATTATCCCCAAAATGATTTCTGTGTCTTCCTTAAAGATCCAGAATCCAATCAAGCTTCAAACACTTAATCGACGATCATACATCTTTTGCCTTCTTCAATCTAAGCGCTCTCACTGCTTTTTTTTTTTTTTTGGTGGGGAGTAGGGGACTTTTATGACATTACCATTTTTGAAATATTCATGCTAATTGTTTTCAGATTTTCCCTGGATTTGTTCCTTTCCTCGTGTTTAGATTTAAGTTAAACGTTTTTAGCAAAAATGCTGCACAGATTATGGAGTGACATAAGCAAGATGGCAAAATGGAAAGCCCCAGACCTTGTTCCCCAATAGAGATACTGGCTGAATGACAGTATACAGTCAAAAAGCCTTGATGAGAATGCCAGAGAGCGGTCTGGAAGTCATAGTACCCAAGGCAGGTTCAAAGCCAAGAAGAGCCACATTGAAATGGGTAAGGAAAGCTGTTTCATTTCAGCTGCATCAACGGATCTAGTGATGACAAACCCCGCCAACTTTCGTTTATCTGGGAAGCTTCGTTGTACGTGATGAGTTGCTTCCCAAGAAAGGAAGGGAGGTCCCGTGAGATTATGAGCGAATTTCTCAGCAGAACTATCCCAGACCAGAAGGGAGTGGAATGATACAGTCAAAGCGCTGAGATTTAAAACAACTGCCAACAAAGAATGCTCTATATCTGGCAAAACTGTCCTTCAAAGCTGAAGAAGTAAAGAATTTCCCAGAAAAACAGAAGCAGAGGGGGTCATCATCACTAGACCTACACTTACAAGAATTGCTAAAGACAGTCCTTCAAGCTGAAACCAAAGGATGAGAGACAGCAACATGAAAGAGGAGAAAAATATAAAGCTCTCTGGTAAAGGGAAATACATAGACAAATACAACATATTAGAATACTGTCACTCTGAGTTATAAATCATTTCTATTTCACGTATAGAATTTAAAAGATAAAAGCACACCTACCTTTTAGAATGCCCAAAATTAAAAAGACTGACCATACCAACTGTGTATGGGAATGCTGAAGAACTGGGACCCTCACGCCCTTCTGGGAGGATGTAAAATAACGCAGTCCCTTGGGAAAGGAGTTTGGCAGTGTCTTTAAAAGTTAAACTATATGACTCAACCAGTTCACTCCTAGGTATTTACTCAAGATAAATTAAAACATCTGTCCATACTAGGACTGCTACATAAACAGTGTACCAGTCTTAGTAGGAGACGTATTTGTGGCATTTGTCTCCATAGTAGGTTTATTTGTAATAATACCAAGCTGGAAAGAACCCAAATATCCATCAGTAGGTGAAAAGAGAAACAAACTGAGGTATAGCACAAACGGAATACGACTCAGGAATAAAGGGATGAACTACTGATACACACAACAACATGGATAAGATGTGGAGTGAAGGAGACCAGATGAAAAAGGGCATGTAAGTCCACTTACATGAAACTCTAGGAAATCCAAAATAAATCCTAGTGACAGAAAGCAGCTGTGATCGCATGGGGATGGGGAAATGGGAGTTGAGGAAGGGCTGGCCGTGGAAAGGAGGACTTACACAGAGGCAGGAGGAAGCTTTTGGAGGTGACTCACCATCCTGCCAGTGGTGATGAATTTTCACAAGCATATACATATGTCAAAACTAATCAAATTGTATACTTTAATCATGCATAGTTTATTGCATCTCAGCTCTATTAAGTTTTTTGAAAAAAAATTATCAGAGGGTTTCAGTATTTCTACTGGAGAATGGGCTTCAGTGTGTTTCCCTTAATATTCAGCCTTTTGGCCTAATACATAATTTAGTATGTACCACAAGTAGGAGTCAACCCACTGCACCTTTTCTCTGCTTCTATTGCTGGTATTGGCCTCAGTAGTTAGTAACCAGAGTTCCAGAGATCTGCCTCCACCCACAGAATACATCTCGACAGCTGCCAGTGGGTGGAGGCCATCCATACTCTTCACAACTGCTCCAACAGCTGAGGGAATCTGGCGGGGGCGAAGGGGGGGAGCGGGGGCAAGCACAGTGCAGGAGGCAGTGCCTCAGGGGGCAGGGGAGTGGCCCACATCTGCCCCAGGGTGCTGGGCTGAAACTCCACCTCCACTTGGGGTGAGACAGGGAAGACTTGTGTACCATAATGAGGCAGAAAACCCATCTTCGATGGCAGTCCAGCTCTCTCTCTCTTCTGTCCTATTGACCTCTTGGACTTTACAACCTTTTGGGGAGCCCGCTGTATTTATCTGTCTGCCATTGTCTGAAACTTGCTTACAGACAGGGGCTGGTTAGCAAGCCTGTCCCTTTGTTTCTTAAAGTCTGAGAAAGAGGATCTTTGACCTCTGTTTCTAAGCACTGTAAACAAAGGCCTTCTTGGCTGCCAATAAGCTCAAAGTGCTCATTAAGCAAGAAGTTTGTTGGCCAGTGGTTGAAATGACATCATGCTTCCTCCTGGAATTCAACTAGAGATAAAAATCAGGTCATTCAATTTACAAAGAGAGAATGCTCCTGTCTCCTGCCAGCATTCAGAGATGCTGGCTTTCAAAAAGAATGAGGAAGAGAAGAGAGAGCCTATTTGAACTCAGGCTTTGAGAATGTCTCTTAAACTACCTCCTCTTAATTTCTGATAATATGCAAAGGTTTTCCACTCCAGATCCCCTGGTGTCTGAGAGCAGAGGATGCTCCTTGCTTATCTTTTCCGAGTTTTCCAACTGAGTGTTGCAGGTGGGTCTTGTTAGCTGATAATGGGACAACCCTTCAGGGCTCCCTAACAAGGTAGAGTGGAAGGAAGATTATCTTCATCTTTTTACGTCATTGATCACAATTTGACGTGAGAAAGAAAACATACTGTGATCTTAAAGAAGTCCATTTGGATTCTTTTAAGATAAAACCAAGAAAAGGACAATTTTCAGAGAGTGCTGATAGATGTCCTGGGTTATTTATTTACTTTTAGACCTCTATAGTGATCTCATTGGCTTTATTCAATGATTCATGAATGGAGTAGCACCCAACCTAGCAGACAGAAAGGAGCTCCGAGGAGCTGGAGAAAATGAAGGACTTTCACAGGCAGAGGGAGTAGGAACAAGGAAGTTATACTAGCCCCAAAAGGTGGATTGATTATTGCAAGATTACTTTCATTTAGGGGGTGGCAGGAATCTATCAGGCAAATTACCTCACTAGTGCTGATCGGGTGATTCCTGATTGACTGGTTTAAGATTCCATTTCTGGGAGGGCTGAAACTGTAATTAAGTTTTGGTTTGATGACATTGCACTTAGCATAAGTGACTTTATTTGGGATCTGTTGTCTGGTTTTTAAAACTAGTATAATTGATGTTTTCACAAAGACCCTGTACCAGTAAGGGAAATCTGGAGACAATACACCTGTAACCAGTTTCCAGATCTATAATTTACAGATAATTTCACAAAAATACTAGGTGCAATTAATAAAAATTGAAACAGAAAAGACCAAACACCTACAGAAGAGGGGAAGTTTGTTTTTTGATAGTCTATGTTATACTTTTTAAATATCTGTATCAAAATGTGCAGCATTTCTTATTTAAAAAAAATGTCTTGGAAGTATATTTTGGTCCCAAACAAGTAAAATTAACATTTTAAAATACATTAAAACCATGTACATTTCACAACTTACTGACATACCGCTAAGAATGTTGAATTCATTAGACCGTAGATTACTTACAAACCATCCTAAACATTTTCTTGTTGTTCAGAAAAATGATTAGAAACTTGGAAGTAAGTGAAAAAGATTAATGGGTGACCTTTTGATCATGTTCAGGCATTTTCTAATAAGCCCATGTGGTACGTAACATTATTTGATTAACCATTACTTTTGTGCAGGAAGACATTTTCCTCTACCCTCCTAGGTTCTTCTGGAGGCCTAAGAATTAAATTGACATAACATAGATTATCAGGAAAAAAATGAAACAAAAGGTTGATAACATGTGTGCATGAAAGAGACACAGGAAAACTGAGTAGTTCACGAAAATGGTTTAAGCCCTCACCTTAAATACCATCTTCAGCTAAAGACAAAAGAAGAGGTTGGGGGTAGTAGTTTGTGACTTCAAAAGGGAGGGAGGTAATTTACATAGAGACGGAAAAGTATGTTTGGTAAACAAATGTTTGCCAGGCCATGCAGAGATGGTGGGACATGGAAAGGAATTTTAGTAAACAGACTTTCTAGTTTCTTCTCTATAGTTCACACTATATATATAGAGAGAGAACCTAGCTCACACTATAGTTATCTGTGGCAATAGCTCCTTTCCTGCACAGGTCCTGTATTTCCCTTCTTTTAGGAAGTTAGGGGGAAGATCAAAGATTCCTGAGTCTTCTGGGTCTTAAAAATAATCAGCCTAAATTCATCTTCAGACCAAAGAGACACAATCTGGAATGGCAGATTCTGTTCCCCTACATTACCAACTGATCAGGGGCTCAGATCTCTTATAAGCCTATAAAGTTAGAGTTTATCTCTGCAGAAAAGCTGATGCTATGATGATATCTGTTCCTCTAAGTGATAGTATAACTCAAAGGTTATGAAGTTACTGCCCTGTAGCAGGACATTAATTTTATATCTAATTTAGCAGTCTTACTCAGCATTCCTTTTTCTACTGACACTATACATTGAATCAGCTTTGTTATTCTGCCAGTTCCCTCATCAATGAATTAAATAAAACCCTGACATATGTTATCTACTGTTTGAGAATTATCATCTTTTTAATAGTTTGAAAATTATGCTTTGACACTCTACCAGCATTTAACAGAATTTGAAACAGCGGAATGATCCCATTTTTAACAAATAGAACCGTCTTAGGTTGAGTTCCCCAGAAGTGGACCCTAGGACAAGGGTCTGAGCACAAGTAGCTTACTTTGGAGGTACAAGGACTACTGGAAGGGAAGTGGGGAAGTGACACAGCTAAGTGAAGGGGCCCCGAACATGCCCCTCCGTTAAAAAATAATACGCCCTTTTGGCAGGTGGGTGATTTTGAGCTGAAGGCAATCAAAACCCAGCAGACTCAGTAGACGTGCTTAACTCCTCTTTAGCTGTCTAAAAGAAAGTATGAATTTTCCCATTTGTGAGGGAATTCTACGTTTATAAAGGAAATTTCCATTAGAAAGAGTACTTGTACCAAGAAGAGAGCGACTGTCAGAGATAACTTTTTTCACCCAAGAGAATTATCTGCAAAGCAAGGCAAAATTTATTTACCATTCATTTCCTTCTCTTACCTTCCAGTGAACTGCCTCTTCCCCCCATCTTCCGCAGAAGTCCAAACCCCTATTGCTTTCCTTACCTCAGGATGGAATATAAGACTTGTCAAACTGATGTGCAGGTGGGTAATTTAAAAATTTTCCCCTGCTAATTCGTCTTCTGTCAATTTAATTCTTAGACCAGCCACAGAACCTAGAAGGGTAGATGGGAGAATTTTTCCTCTCCTATGGAAGGCAGCTAACAAAGGGTTGTTCAAACACAAACAGAGGCATATTCAAAAGTTTAAGAGCTTATTGGGGCAAAAAACGGATTTGAATTGTGGTGCGCCAAAACAGAAATGGTTAGGAGTGCTCCACTGACAGCTAGAGGGAAGGCTTTTATAGAGAAGAGGCAAAAGCAACTGCATGACTTGCCATAGCTTATGTGGCTGTGTTACTTGGGAAAGCCTGATTCACTGTTAGCAATTTGTTGTCTTTAGTTTCATTTTCTTAACCTTGGGGCATTGCAGCTTATGTTTTGATCTGCTAACAAAGGCCTTAAAACCACCTCAGTCTAATGACTTATTGGTTTAATTAATTTGCGAGTGGATCATTAAGGCAACTCCCGTCATGAGGGACCCTGCCGCTCAAGCCCACAAGGAAACCGTAAGCAACTGTACAAAACACCGATGTCAGAATTACCCCACCCACGTGGGCGCTGAGCCGGGGAGTTTACACGCCAGTCCCTGTTAGTCATGCGCTGAGGACTGTTCCCGACCACTGCTAATTCTCCCGCACTTTCTGCCTGCTCAGTGGCAGCTTTTCTCAGTTTTGGAGACAGTTCTCAAACATGAAGAGAGAGACACAGGCAGTTGGAAATCTTGAAGTTTATTGAAATAGAGGAGTCCTGTTGCTGGAAAGTAGGTTCTTGCCTTGCTCAGGAAAGAATTCAAGTGCCAGGCGTGGTAAAGTGAAGGTAAGTTTATCCAGGGAAACACACATTCAATACACAGAGTGTGCTCTGTCTCACCCAGAACGGAGAGCAGCTTAGGAGATACACACTCCACGGGAAGAAAGGGCCACCTCAAAAGGCAAGGGAGAGCGCCACCACGAGGTACAGGGTAGTTAGATTTTATGAGCTCGGTAATTTCATATGCTAACAAGTAGGAGGGTTATTCCAACAATTTGGGGGGAAAGGGTGGAGATTTCCAGGAATTGGGACCCCGCCCACTTTTTTACCTTTTGTGATTAGCCTAGGAACTGTCATGGCGCCTGTGGGTGTGTCATGAGGCTCCAGGTCTGCTGCAAGTCAGACCTCCCGCCATCTTGGTTCTGGGTAGTTTGTCCTGTCCTCAATGGCTGTGTCATTCCTCCAACAGTTGTGCCCTTCCCTCCTGTCTCAATCCAAGGGATGTGGGTGGGCAGGGCACTTGAGAACTTTTTCCTATTAAAAAAAAAAGAAGGCATTTCCTCCTATCAGGAAATAATGTCATCCTCAAGGTACCAAAACACAAGTTAAATGCACCAACTTCTTTATAAAACAAAGGCAAAATATCTATGGGAAAATATCCAGATTTCAATCTTTTCATCAAAGAAATTTTCCTCATCATCAGTCAAATTCAAACCACTCAGAGCACAATACAGTTGATTTTCTAAGAGAAACATCTATTTCTAGACCATTGTGGGCTCTTGTGTAACACATTTGCCACCAGAAGGAAATTTAACTATGTAAGATGGTAAATATTCTTTTGTAATCTGAATGGAAATTTCTGATCAAATATTTTATTATCAGTTATTTTTACAAGACATATATAGAATTTTTCAGAATTAAACAAAGACCTTTACAAAGTGTTGTCCTAAATTAATTTTTTAAATTATTGATTTAGTGCAATAAAATAAAAACTAATAAATATCATTTACTTTAAAGGAGATTTCTAGATACAAAAAAGAAGAAGAAGAAGGAAGATTATGGATCCCACTGTTAGATTTATAAAAGGAAACCTTCTATGTAGCTGAATTGTTGGAACGTGTCCTTGTGAGGTTGGGGAACTTTACCAGTGATCCAGCTCAGCTGTGCAGCCCTGAGGTATTTGGAAGATCCACACTGAGGCCACACTGGCAAGGTAGTGTGTCCTGCGGACCCAGAGAGTGAGCAAAAATACCCCCACATAGGAGACATAGGAACAAAGTAATAAATTCTTACTTTCCCAGTATGTTTTCTATAGGTTTCCTTGACCCTTGATTGTCTGGTTCAAAGACCAGGCCTCCAACCTAGGAAATGAGGTTTCTTTAAAGTTCTGCTCAAATTCCAAAGGCACACATAAACTTCCACCCCACCCTCCTGGTGTTCACACACACACACACACACACACACACACACACACACACACACAGAAGCAGGAACCGAGCCTTGTCCCCTGGGACCCTTCCCTCTCTCCCCAGGTATTTCTAAGAAGGGATCCCATGTGGGCCCATGAAACCCTCTAACAGCTGCATCTCTCACAGCAGCCACCATGTGCTTTTCCTGCTTGGCTCCCCCACATTTCCTGTGACCAGCTGTCATCTTGTCCTCATCCCCCACCCACACCTCACAAAGACTCACTGGGAAACAAGTCCTTCTGCTTCTTTTAACCGAAGACACCAGTTGGGATGGAGATCTGTATCATTCATCCCTCCGCCTGCTCCTCCTCCTCCCAGCCTTGCCCTCGTCCGTAACTCTTCTCTCCTTCCTGAGTGACAAAGCTAAATTTCCCTGGCACGTCAAGGAGTACAAACACTTACAAATGATGATGGGAGAGAGTACCTTTAATCTGTCTTCCAGGGGTGCTAACCTGCAGCCGGAATTTACTAGTCCGTCCCCCAGCCTAGCCTCATGGATTACCGAAGCAACAAGAAATATCCGAACCAGAGGTAGCAGCTCCGGTTTATCTGATTTCTGTGCTGCTATCATTCAGCAAACGTCCTAACCTACATCAGGCACTGTGCTGTTGTGGGTGTCCTAGGAGCCACACAACTTTTTTCTTCATTCTTCCTATTGTGACCTCAGTTCAGACTAGCAACCCCCCACTCACCTAATCACCAGTCTCGCCCAGCCCCAATATATTCTTCATATTGTTACCTCAATAATTTTCCAACATAAACATTTGATCATGTCCCTCACTTCTCTTTAAAACTCTGTGAGGCTTTCCTTCTGAACTCCCAGTAAAGTCTAAACACAGTAAAAAGTTTACAGGAGTCCTTATGATCTAACTTCTGCGCATCTTTCCATGCGCATCTGTCACTGACCTCCCTGAAATTCCCCAGACATGCTAGATCCTCTCTGCTCACGACTCTCTCTGTTACAAGAACCCTGTTGTCCCACCCCTTCACCTTTTTCGCATTCCCACCAGTCTTCACATGTTCAGCCCGTACATGGTGTCCTCTTGGAAGCTGCCTCTGACTCAAGGCTGAGTTAGAGTCCCGCTGGGGTTGACTCCTCTGGTGGTATCTGATCCACCCGTGAGCCATGCTTTCTTCTGCGAGAGCAGACACTGACTTGCCCACTTCCCCATAATTAACAGTTCTCCTGTGACCCTGCTGAGGAGAGAGAGGAAGGGAATGGGTCTCTCTCCGCTGCTCTTCATAGAATCTCAGGATTGGAAGCGGCTTTGCAAAGCTGACCCATACAACCTCTCTCATGATGTTCCTACTTCCTGAATCAGTTCTTTTCTTTGGACAATTCAGCCTTTGAAAATACGGGGATCTGAATCTGGATCCTGGTGGTGGATTCAGAACCCAGTCCAAGTTCGTTTAGAACAGACCTAATCTCTTCCCCGTAGGAACTCTTCCCGCATTTGCAGACTACCGGCCGGCTGCTTCTCAGCTGTTCCAGGCGGCAGGGTTTTATGGTCCTTCACCACCTATTTGGTTTGCTCCGAAGCCCCCAGGAAGCCTTTACATTGGCGGTGAGCTTCCCGGGTGCCCCGCCCACTCCAGCTGCTCTGGGCCAAGCGTCTGCTGGCTGCGGGCTGAGCTGTTTCTTGCTGCTGTGGCCCATGGGGACTAAATTGGGGTTTTTAATATCCCTGCCAAAGCACCCCAGGGCTGGCAAGTGTTGAGCTTCCAAAAGCGTATCTGTGGTTATTATCCACCTCGAAGTCATAGTTTTGCTCCCTGGAGGAAAGGGAAGGCGTGGCCGCAGTTCTCTCTCTAATGGGTGTCCTGGAACGAACAGAAATGTCTAGCTGTTGGGGAGAGTCATCCGAGGAAGGAAAACCATCAGTGGCTTCAAGAACCGTTTGCAGAGGGCCTGAGTGTAAACACACATTGCCCAAGTTCAGAAGCCCAGGACGGCCCTCAGTTTGCTCATCAGGACTGCTGCCCCTCCCGCGAGCCCTTCCTGGGCTGCAGGCAGCGGGAAGGGGGAAGAGCGTGGATGCGAGCGGTACAGCGCGGGGGCAGCCCCAGGTCACCAGGGGCGGGACGGCTGCGTTCTGTGCCCCGCGGTCGCTGTGACTGGCCAGTGAGATTCCCCTGCTGGATGCTGAACTTCTTTAGGGTTCCGGAGCAGGCAAGAAGAGGGGAGAGCGGGCACTTTCTCAGATGAAAGGAGGCAACAGAGGAGGTTTGTCTGCTTGAATCACCTCCATTCCTTTGAAAAAACTGAAATATAACAGTTGAAGACAAAAGCAAGGGTCTATTTTAAAAACTGGGCAACAGCAGGCAGGGGCCTCCTCCGCTGGTCCTGCTAATATTCTATTTACACTGGCTCTTTGAAGGTGTTTCCTGAAGAATCTCAGCCTGATGCTAGGATTCCTAACCCAAACTGTCGTATCCTGAGGCACACAGCGAGCGGGATCTAGACAGAGTCATGCTCTTTAGGGAACAAACTGAGGCCCCTCCTTTTCTTAAGAGTAGAAAGTTGGAAGGTCCCTGGGTTTATGAGAGAGACCTTTCTCATCCTTTACCTGGTTAAGACCCTCGCCTCCAGGAGCCTTCACTCACCATTGTAGGCACATCTATTTTTCTCTCTGCCCTTAATTACATTCAACATCTTAACATCTGACCCATCTTATCTAATTATTTCCCCTGACAAAACCTGTCAGCTCTCTGAAGAGAAGGGGCTGAGAGCGGCTTGAGTGCTCTCTAGGGACCAAGCATAGGGCTGGGTACTTGTAATCCAGTCTCTCACAGCACCTCTGTGTGGTATTTCCTCTTATCCCTGCTTCACAGACAAGGAAAATTTATTTCCAGAGTGAACGGGAATAAAGCCCAGGATTTCCACTCAGGCTTGAGGGCCTCTCTCTCCACTACACCAGCAAGAATGCTTTCCTATTTCTTATATTCTCCTTAGCATGTGCTAGATATAGAAGAATAATTGCTTATTAACTACACATTTACCATGCCAATTTAAAATCTCTGATTTGTAGTTATCTAAGAGTATTTATAAATGGGAGAGGATAAGACATAATCTACTCAATGTCTAATGGTATTTTGTACTTCATTTCATGATTTACTCGTCTACATATGCTTGTAATTCATGCCCAAGAAGAGCCTTTTCCGATGCCTTCTTTTGACAGCTTTATTCCAGTGCTTCCTGAGAGCGACAGAAAGGGTTCTCAACAACCCTACCTTGGAGATGAGGGATAGACAGGAACTTCACTGCAGTGTCACCAGATGTACACTCTGTCTGTGCGTGTGTGTGTCTCTGTGTGTGTGTCTAGTTAGTTTATGAAGCAGTTACTATGAGCTACACAAGGGGTACCATTGCTCAGTTTACCAGCTGTAGAACTTGAGGCTCAGAAGAGTCTAACTTCCTCAAGGTCACATAGCTGGGAAGAGGCCACACTGAGATTCAGACCCAGGCCTGCCTGATTCGGAAGCCGCGGGCTTAAGCTGTGCACACGCTGCCTCATTTCCCACAGGGAGTGGTCAACAGCCCCGTCAGGGGAAAGACACTGAGAAGGGTCAAAGATAAAGCAAAGTGTAACAAATAGGAGAGGTTGACAGACAGCATATTTAAGGTGAAGGGAGTCTAGGAAAACATTTCCCATGTATAAAAATATAAAATTACTTTATGAATATTAAGCCTTGTACAAATAGTTTTGTGACACCAGTGACTGATAGAAAACACATTAACATGGAGAGCAGACGGCAAGTTAATACTCTGAATGTTAAAGAGGCTTTCTTTTCTGACAGCTTAGAATTGTTTTATAAATTTTTCAGAAATGTTAATAGGTGTCTGACATGAACGATGAAAGGAGGACTATTTAATATCACAAAATGAATTAAAGCTTTAAAATGTCTCTACACAATTATGAGTGGAAGCAAAACTGCTAAAACTGGAATAATGAATGGAGAGATTGCTACTTCAGAAAAGAACCAGAAAGATGTGAAAGTCACTCCTCCACAAAGGAAATGCTCTTAACTGGGCTGGGCCTGGACGGCAGGGTCCACACCTTAGCACAAGGCACTGCGAGGAAATGCAGCCGGAGCCTCTTAAAAGGGTGAGTGTGCAAGAGGGCAGCGTCCTGACCGGCGCCACCACCCCTTCTTTCTTTCTCCCCTCCCCTGGCCCTCAGCCTCCCTCTTCCTTCTAGAAGTGCACTTTCTGCCGAGCTGCTGAGAGCACTCACTGCATCTCACAGCCGTGATGACTCCTTCATCATACATTTAATGCCGGTTTCCAAAATTACCACCTTGTCAATGTAGTGCTTCTGAAATCATAGCTCTCCGTGGAGAAGCACTCATGGCGGCGGGTCCTCAATGAGAACTTCACTCTTCCGAGAACATGTAATGAAGCGGGCTTGGGAAAACGCTTCTAGCACAAGGTGTTTATTTCCTTCATCTGTAGCCAAGCCTACAAGGTAGAAATACCACCAACTCCAAGAACTGCATTCTGTAATTTAGAACGGGAAGAAAAAAGCCTTCCGTAGGAAGACATCTTAGACGTTCACTCTCCGGAGATTTGCAGATACTAACTGCTATATATAAAATAGATAAGCAACAAGCTCATACTGTATAGCACAGGGAACTATATTCAATATCTCGTAGAAAATTCTGGTGAAAAAGAATATGGAAATGAATATATGTATGTTCGTGTATGACTGAAGCATTGCGCTGCAAGCTGGAAATTGACACAACATTGTAAACTGACTAGCCTTCAATAACTATATATATATAAAGTTTACTCTCTATTTTTGGAAGGATTATAGGGGTTCGGCCACAGTTCTCAACTCATTGGGAGGAGCAAAAATTACAGATATTTATTAAATGTCGTTGCTTTTCGTTCATCAAAGGCTTATTCTTCACAGAGTTGAATTTTATCAAGTATTTGATGGAGAAGGACACTGAGGTGTTAAGGAATCTGAGAGCTGGAGAGTTTAGGCTTTAATCCTAGTAAGATAAATGCCATTATTATTGGGAGTGTTTGAAAATCCCTCAAAATGATTCTCTATTATGGTCTTCTCCCGGGTAGCGCTCTGAAGAGCTCTGAATGTTTTAACAAATTATGCGCTCTCTATGTGCTATGAAGCCATTAGAAATAAAGATGCGGACAAGTCGTTTTCGTGCCTTTTTTAAAGCAGCTTTGTTTACCCCACTCGAAAATCTCACACAGAATCCTACATCATAGAGCGAATAACAAGGAACAGCTCTGGTGCAATCCAGGTGAGGGGCCAGGACCACCGTCCACGCGTCCTCTCGGGCGCGGTGGGCCAGACGCTCTCACGTTCCGAAGAGTCCTCTGGAGCAGTTTGAAAACCATGCTACGTATGTCAGTGTGATTAATGGGATTATATATGGATAGTGAGATTAAAGGTGATTCATTTATTTCACTTCTCCATCTATATGTTTTTAAATTCCCATAAAAACATTTTTATAAAGAGGAAAAAATAAAATTTATTTTTTTTAAAGCAGACATACAAGGAGGCTCAGAAAAGTATAGAACTCAGGTTTCTGACTCTTACTGGGGGACAAGTAGGGGACAAGATAAAGGGCTCACCTTGATCACTTCTGGGCCACTTGAGAACAGAGCAACGCAAGAGAGAAACGTGGTCTTTCTGTGCTCAAAGGCTTATGCTTTCTTTTCCTTTATCCAGAGACGTCAGTAATAAATAAACAATGATTACTTTGACTGGCCTGGATGCCCTGCGAGGGCTCCCAGTGTACAGAGTGGCAAACTCTCTTCTACTGCTGTTAAAAATCCCAAGCACATGTGTGCTTTCTCTCTGGGCATTCCGGAGCTCTGGTCCCCAGCTGTACGGGCGTGGAGGGTGGTCAGTTTCTGGGTGTTTTTAAACTGCCTACAGTTTTCTCCACCTGAAGCCTCTGCCCCTGGTTCTGCTGAGATGCAGCCGTTGGTTTTTTTTTTAAAACAGGTTTCTGTTTTATTTATTTATTTATTTACTTACTTACTTACTTAGTTACTGTTGACATATAGTTGATTTATAATGTTGTGTTAGTTTCAGGCATACAGCAAAATGATTCAATTATACATATACATATATCTTTTTTTCTTTTTCAGATTCTTTTCCAGTATAGGTTATTACAAGATATTGAATATAGTTCCGTTTGCTATTCAGTAGTTCCTTGTTGTTTATTTATTTTATATATAGTAGTGTGTGTATGTTAATTCTAAACTCCTAATTTATCCTTCCCCCCAACGCCTTCCCCTTCTGGTAACCATGGTTTGCTTTTTATGTCTGTGAGTCTATTTCTGGTTGTAAATAAGTTCATTTATATCATTTTTTTTAGGTTCCACATAGAAGAGAAATGATATTTGTCTTTCTCTGACTTATTTCACTTAGTATAATAAGCTCTAGGTCCATCCATGTTGCTGCAAGTGGCGTTATTTATTCTTTTTTATTTTTAAACTCTCTTTGCCAGCTCCTTTGTTCAGCAGGACTATCTCATCTCTGTGCCGTTTCCTGGGCTGGTTTTCCCCTCATCCTGATTTCCCAGCAGGCCCCAGCCAGACCACATCTATCACTGGATGGGGCGTAAGTTGACAGTGGGCTCAAAGAATCAACAGTGCTGTGGGGTCATCCCGAGAGCAAATGCCCCTTGTAGTTATAAAAGTACTAGCTTTGGAGTCAAGGAGTCAGACAAAAATCCCTGCTCTGCTATTTACTTGCAGCACAAATTCTGCCAGGTTACTAAACCTCTCCAAGATTCAGGCTTTTTATTTTTTAAATAAGGATAATAAACAGCACCTGCCTCACAGGCTTGAGGTAAGGATACAATGAGATCATTCATGTAAAACACAGCACAATGCTTGGCATATAAGAAAAACACAAATGAATGCTATTATTATTATTATTATTATTATTATTATTATTATTATTTTAATATTTAGGTTCTAGATTCCAGAGCAAGGGGGGTGATGACAGTGGGAGGGAAAAGCACTGGACCAGCCCAGGACATGTCTGTTCTAGTTGCTGTACAAGAACAGGCTGTCGCCAGACAGGTCCTGGCAAGACACAGATGGTTCACTCAGAGGGTGAATTAAAGCGAGTTTCATTGAGGGAGTTTTAACAAAGGTATGGGGCAGGGTGAAGGGAACCAGCGAGAGACCATGAAGCATCCAGGGACTCACACAGCAGGAAGCTGTTGCCCCCTGCCTTCTGAAAGGGGCAAGGGTAGCAAGCATTGCTGGAAGCTGGTGGGAGCTGGAGCCCTGGAGGAGAAGCCAGCCCACAGGACCTGTGGTCATAGAGGAGTTCGGGCACTACCAACCCCCCCAGCCTAGCAGGACGGAGACAAGGCATGTGTTCCAGACTTCTCCCTCCTCCCTACCTCCAGCGTCCTGATGGTGCCTCATGTTAGCTGAACCCAACGGGAACCCACAGGGCAGGGAAGCCGATGTGGTGCGCAGAGCAGGACAGAAGAGGGTAGGGAATGAGAGCAGAGGGCTAACAGAGAGTAGCCAGCCCAGCAGGTTTATAATTCCACAAGTCTCAGAAAGTCCCCCTCTGCATTGGCCAGGTCCTCCTGGACTGGAAGGTTGTGCTAAGCAGGTGCATTGGCCTGGTAATAAATGCCCTAACTCCACTAGGAAAAGAGGGAGCCCAAATTCCTGGTCTAGGGTCAGGAAATGAGGACCCCAGGTGATCCTTGGGATATGGACTATGAGAATGATCTGAGAGGTAGCTTCAAAAAAGCAAAATCCAAACTACAAACCAGGTCCAACAGAGGTGTCAGCCTGAGGGAGCTGAACAGAGAGTCAGAATCCCAGGAGAAGGAAAAAGAGACCCCTTGGGTGACTTGATTGATGATAAAGTTAGAAATGGAGGTACTCGCTGGGACTGGGGACTTTCTGAGACGCTGAAATGCCATCTTCAGGGCTTTTCTAGGGCCCCTAGGGTTCAGGCCTGGATGGCATGTGATTCAATTGCTCTTCCGTTAATCAATTAGTTCAACAAGTATTTATTGATTAGCTCATCTGTGCTAGGCTGGGTGCCAGGCACTAAGGATAGTACAATGAGTAAGTTGCAAACCCTGTCCTGAAGGAGCTCAAGTCTGGAGTCAACAGCCAGCCACAACACAGTATGTATGACGAGTGGTCCTGAGGGATCACATGAGAGACGCCCACCCGAGGCTAGGTGGGCAGGGAGAGTTTCCTAGGGAGGGGACATCTAGGCTGACCCCGCACACTGAATGAGCCAGGGAGGACAGGACAAGAGGGAGAGGCGGGGCCAGCCAGAGGAAGCTTTCGTGTATTTAGGGAACAAAATGCTACCAATTCAGTGTGGACAGGTGGGGAGCGATGGAAGATGAGGCTGCAGGGGTAGGCAGAAGACAGCACTGTTTGTCAGGATGAAGACATGGAAGACAATGGGCAGCTAAAGAAGAGCTGTAGGCAGGGGGTGACATGACCATGGTTTGAATTTCAGCAGGACCATTCTGGTTTCAGTGTAAAGAGCAGGTGTTCAGGTAGAGCCAGTGGGCAGAACTGGACAGACCCCAGCACAGTTAGGGAAGAGCTGGCGGGACTGGATGACAGCCTGGATGTCACTGAGATTAGAGCCACAGATGAATGAGGCCCCACTGGGTATAAAGCAATGCAGGGAAATAATTCTGCAAAAACGTGCATCTCTGTTTCTGGTGAGTCTGCATGCTTCATAAGACTGAGACTGAACTGTGAAACAGACTACACTTCATATATGTATTATAGGCTTGCTGGCAGGTTGAGGAGGGGAATGTATCCATTCTATAAGATTGGGAAACAAATAAAACGAAACAGTTTTTGCTACCTCAGAAATTCTGAGTCCTTAATAGCCTAGAGCTGTTGATGTCCTAAACTTGGGATATAATCTACTGCGTTCGTCAAATCTATTGGACTCCCCCCTCCCACCATACAATACTTAGCTATACAGCACCTGTAATGGTGTTTCTCAGAATGCTGCTTCTCCAGGTGAGGCCCACAGACCAGCTCAAGTCCACAAACTGTTAACAGCCTTTAAGAACAGAAATCAAGACTCTTTAGAAGCTTTCAGTCACAATGTTGTGTCTTTCAATCTAATAATTAAATTATCTGGGCTTGTGTTCTCGTATGTCTGCTTTTTATTTTTTATTTATTTATCTTTTAATTGACGTGTAGTCAGTTACAATGTGTCCATTTCTGGTGTACCATGTTTCAGTCATAGGTTTCAGTTTCATGTTTTCAGTCATACGCATCATGTTTCAGTCATATGTATACATACATATGTTCATTTTCATATTCTTTTTCATCATAGGTTACTACCGATACTGAATATAGCTCCCTGTGCCATACAGTAGAAACGTGTTGTTTCTCTACTTTATATATAGTAGTTAGTATTGTATGCTTTTCAAATCTCATTTTTCTAGTGATTTATTTTTATTGTATTTTACAAAAGGATCAGTCAGCAAAGCATGAAAAATTTAAAAACAAACAAAACCCTTGTCTTTCTCTGTAAGTTGTTTGGGAAGCACCGTCTCGGAAGACACTGGGAGGCACATGGAGCTCTGAGGCTCTCAAACTCAGCTGCACACTTTCATCTCCTAAGGAGTTTTGAAAAATGCAGATCTTGGCTCCCACCTCCAGAGATTACGATGTGAGTCATCTGGGGAGCAGCCTGGACACTGGGGGTTAGAAGGCTCCCTGGGTGATGCTAACGTGCTCCAAGGCGGACAGCCCCCGGCCTCACGCTCGCAGGCCTGCAGGAGGCCCAAGGCAGGGACGGTGCTGCTCAGACCCGGCTGCACAAAGGGATCCCTGGGCCACTTTTGAGTGGACTTGAGCCTGGGCCCCACCCGAACTAATTAAGTCAGAATCTGTGGTGCTGGTTCCTGGGCACTAGGACTTCCATACAATAATTCTGGGCAGCCAGGGCCGAGAACCATGGGCTAGAAATTCTGGTTGCAGATGGAGACAGTTAACAGTGGGGAGGGCAGTTCGGTGCTTTCGCCGGGGCCTGGAGTCAGAGGCAGCCCTCGGGATTCCTGTCTTTTACCTTATCTGGGTCTACACAGCCAGGCAGCCGGTGCTGTAGCTGGGATATTGGAGGGTTGCGGGGGGAGTGCAGGTTGCATTCATCACAGAGACAGTGAAAGGCTGCGAGGTCCTGGCACCAGAAGCATCCCGCGTGCTCGGGCTCGGCTCCTCTCCTGCGCTCCTAGCCAGCGCTCTCACTTCTGGGAGACAGCACCACCATTTATGCTCATCTTCCACCCACCCAGCATGACCCCCGACAGGCAGGTTCCCTGAGAGAGGGAAGAAAGTGCGGCTCTTAATGCCCGAAGTTGCAGCCCTTTGTGCTGAGCAGTCAAGTTCAGCGCTTACAGCAGCTGCGTTTCAGCACATGCCCTCACTTCCTAGGTGCCCTCTGAAAGGGTCAGCTGCTTATTTCCATCTGTCACTGAAAAGGACGCCTTTCACTTGGGGAAAACACAAATGCATTAGGACTTGGTGTCTGAGAGGAAAACAGAGACGGGGGAGGGGAGACACCATATAGTTCACGACTGTCTTTGACATTTGCTGGTAGAAGCTGGGGACATAATTAAAGCTATTAAAAAATGCTTGTAGGATCATGATGGGACAGACCTGGTGGGAAGAAGGGCTAGAAACCAAGGAATGCAGGTGGCTGTAGAAGCTGGAGAAAAAAAGGAAAACACATCTTCCCCAAGAGCCTCCAGCAGTAACACAGCCCCTGACACTGATTTTACATCAGGGAGGCGCATCAGACTGACCTCTGCAAGATAAGTGTATTGTTTTAAATCACTGAGTTTGTGGTAATTGATTACAGAAGCAGTAGGAAACTAATACAATCACAAAATGAAAACAAGTGTCTTCACAACAGAGAATCTGACAGGCACTTCCAAAATGAAAGTGATTAACACCATCATAAACAGATCAATATACATTGTGCACCGCAGGCAGCATACAGTGAGAGGACACAGCATGTGTTATATTTTAGCTCAAACTGAATAAACTGGGTTTTATTATGAGGCAACATCAGACCATACAAATTGAGGAGCATTCTACAAAATGACTGGCCTGTCATTTCTGACAAACGTTGGGTGTTCAGGCCACTCAAGATGGCTGCTCCCTTGCTCTCCCCTGTTCACCCCCTGCCCGCCCAGTCCCTGCCTCGCCCACACCTCCTTACAGGGCTGTGCTTGCCCGTGTGCCCTTAGGCCAGAGCAGCTCCGCCTGCTAGCGTAGTAAGTGGAAACACCTGCCCTTGTGGTGCCTGTTAACCGGAGGGGCTGTGCGGGACGTGCCCCAGCGGCTGGTTTCCTGGTAACCGATGAGCCACCCTGACGTCAGTTCCCCTTGTAAAGCGTAGGCGCCGCCTCCTCCCTCGGGGTAGCAAAGGTTGCTGTCACGCCCTGCCTGTCATTTGCTGCACACGATGGGGTGTCGCTTCAGGACCTTTCTTCAGACGTGTAAGACTTCCCCTCTATGAAACCATGTCTGGCTCTTTCTTCAGTCTCCAGGCTGGGCAACTACAAAGGTTGCAGGATGTGGCCCAAGGACTGTCAAGCCAGTCAGGAGGCCAAGAGATTCCCGGGAGCGCGGAGATGCTGGGACAGGAGGACAGGAAAGGATAGTTGTAGGCGTGATCAGAGGAGGCCGCCCACTGGCATGAGGGGCCCTGTGGCGGCTGACCCCCATTAGAGGTGTCTTTCTCTTCCCTTACATTAATGGCATTTGCTTAACCTCAGAGTCTCTTTCTGATTTAAACGTAGCAGCCCCCTGCTCATTGGTTCACCACCTGCACAGGGATGGCTGGTGAACACAGACAAAATGCAAGGACCTGGTTATCTATCAAATACGTGGGTGTTATCTGACGGGGTAAGGCAAGTGTATGCCTCACCCCCCACCCCTGAGCAATAAGCCTGTGGCACAGGCCTTCGGGATATTAACTCAGGGACAGGCTTGTGAACTGGATGTGGACAGTCACCTGGAAGGGTTTGGTTGGGGCCTGTGGCAAAGGAAAAGAGTGCCTCGGGCTTCTGGTCCCAGCTGTGGGCGGGGGCAAAGCAAGTACATGGTGTGATGGAGACGCAGCTGTGTGCAGCCTACAGAGCCTTACAGCAGGTGGGAGACAGCGTAAGAGGCCTGCCCGAGTTGTGCGACACAAAAACCCACTGCTGAGGTCTAGAACAGCTATGTGTGACATACGGGACCCCCGTGAACGTCTGTAGTGAACAAGGAACCCACATTACCGGCCGTAAAGTTCAGGAATGGGCTGATAAAGATGGCGAACACTGGCCTTTCTACCTGCCTTACAACCCACCGCTGCTGAGCTAACGGGAAGGACAAACGGGCACTTCAGCCGTGAAGGCTCCCAACACGTGGACACATCCCAGGAGCGATCGTCCCAGTGCCTGCGCCCTGTTCGCCCAGACGCAGCTAGTCCACGGCATCTGAGGCCAACTGTCGGCCACGGAAGGACCGCTGCCAACTATTGGCCGGGACAATAGCTCCCTTTTGCCCCTGCCCAGGACCTACCCCCAGGGGACACATCATAAAATGGCCCTGCAGTTTGGGTTTGCTGCCTTGTGGGAACAGGGTTAGAAACGGATTACAAACGTCACCTGCCTTCTACCGGCGCACCTGAGACTACAAAGGTGATGTATCGGGGCCTCCCACTGGTAAAGGCACCGTTTCGTTAACCTCCTGGTCTGCGTTTACACACCTCGCCGGCGTTCAGCCCCGGCTGCGGGGACGGAGCGTGGACGGGCGGTTTAGCTCTGCAGGTCAGGACAGAAACCATGGGCAGGGCTGGTGTCATCTCAGAGTGCTGCTGCTGCCTGCATTTTGATTAGTGGTCGTGATCTTTCCTGTATTGTGCCTGTTAGACATCGTACAGGCTGCCCAGTCTTGAGAACAGAGTCCCTCCGCTCAGACTAGGGACAAACACAGTGACCTCGCTGAGCTTGCCTGTGGGATCTAAAGAGAGATGCCGTTGTCCTCCGCATCTGGGCTTCCGTGAAAAACTAACCCAGCAAGTGCCTGGCTCCAGAGTTTGCCCACATCTCGCACTCTTGTTACTCTGTAGCTGCTGCTGTCTGTATTTTAACTGTGGTGTCTGGCTGCACCGCCCCTCGACACAGCGGACCCCAGGGGGATCACAGAAGGGGGCAGACCGAGACCATAAGGGCCGTGCAGGGTGTGGAGGAGTGGAGTGTATGATCAGGCCACTCCAGGGGGCTGTTCTCTCACCCTCTGCTCAGCCCTTGCTCGACCAGTCCCTGCCTCACCTACACTTACTCACATGCCCAGGCTCGTGCCTTAGGCCAGAGCGGCTCCATCTGCTAGTTTATCAAAGGGAGGCATCTGCCCTGGTGATGGTTGTTAACCTGAGGGGCTGTGAGGAGCCAGCTGCCGGCTCCCCTGATGACTGATACGGCAACTTGACGTCAGCTCCCCCTGTAAATGGGAGCCTCCTTCTCCCCGGGGGTAGCAAAGACTGTCGCCATGTCCTGTTCACCGTCTGTCCCACATGGTGGGGTGTCGCTCCAGGACCTCACTTCAGACATGTTAAGATTCCCTTCTATTAAACCACTCACGTCTCTGTCACTGCCTCCCAGCTCGCTCTTCAGTCTCCAGGCTTGGCAACTACAAGGCTTGCAGCCTGCGGGGTGTAGCCCAGTAGTTGCCAAGGTTATGAAAGTCCAGGAAAGAGTGAGGAGTGAAAGATACTAGGAGAACATGACAACTGGAGAGCAACTGACGCCACTGCTCTAAGGGAGCTCCGGAGACAACCGGGAAAACCTGAATGGGGCATCCAGGAGGACAGAGGGGACTACTTTGTACTCTTCTTGTACCTTTTCCAAGTGCAACTGTTTACCAGAACACTTAAGTAGATGATTGTTACGCTAACGCCAGGGAGGTTGGTGGGAGTGGAGGCGGGTATGAAACTTGTGGTTCTGGACAAAATGGCACATCTGCAGGGTGGGAGGAGGACTGGTTTAGGGATAATGGTTTGAGAGGTTCCCTGACTTCACTGGTGTAGTCAAAGAGATTCACCTCCATGTTCCTGAATGGAAATCAGCCGTCTTTGCCTGAGCGCCTTAGCTTCGAACCAAGATCTGAAGACTTGCCAAGTTGGTCTGTCTGCTAATCCCGCCTCTGGGGCAGCCCCTGAAGGTGACTTGGGAAGCAGTTCTGAGAGACAACAGGAGCCTCACCTGGAAACTTGGAAAGCATCGATGTGATTACTTTAACTTAATTTGGTCAGCAGATGGCAGCAGGCAATTCAGAGAGAGAACCGGAGACAACCCGAACTGGGCAGTCCCACGCTGGCTGCTTCAGCGTGGGCTGGGAGAGGGCAAAGGCCCTCTGGCTTGTTGAGTTGTTGGCTGGATCTGAATTAAAGGGCTCCTGCCAGACAAAACCTCAGGCAGTGCAACCTCACTTTCTGAAAATAATGGGGGAGGGAGGAGGAAGACTGAGTGAAAGTCTTCATTGTGTTTTAAAGAAAGACGCTTTTTCTCCTTCCTAATAATGCAAAAGAGAAAAAAGAGGCCATCGCTGAGGGGGCCCTGAATCAGACGCCTTGAGAGTCCCAAACTTTAAAAAATTTAGACTCACAAGTTTTGAGGCCTAAAGTGACATCTAGTATTTGGATAATAAAAATAGGGCTTGGATTTTCATCTGTAAAGTAGGGATGGGGGTTTGAGAATTAGGTGAACGAATATCCGTAGAGTGTTTTGAACAGGGACTGGTACACGGTAAACATTCGATAGAAATTAGCTAAAATTATTTACTAAGCACTGTCCATGGGCCAGGCGTTGAATTGTTTTGTATTGTATCTTTTATTTCTTACAGTAGTCTTGTACTATCTCAATTATTTAAATTTAAGCACAGAAAACTTAAATTTGGTTAAGCATTTACGGGCCACTGTGGATTCAGCAGGAATGAGGACAAACATAGTCCCTGCTCTCCGGGAACTACTGACTAGCTGGTGCCGTACAGCTAGTTAGGACCCGTGTCAGGGCTTAAACCCAGGGCTGTGTGGTTCAAAACCCTCGCGTCTGCTGCCTTCCATGATAGAGACTTTTACTGGTGCCTCTTTTGTGTCAGGAATTTCACGTATTCAGTTTTCGTACCAACCCAGTGAGGAAGGGGTTGTCATCACCATTTTACAAACGAGGAAACATTACGTGCATTACCCAGTGGCCATGCTAATACGGAGTGGTCAGGCACACTGTGTATTTGAAGCCCGTGCTCTTCCCAGGGCAACGCAGTCTAGATGATTCATAGGATCAGAAGACATCCAGACCAGCATGACCGCATTCTGTCCAAAGGTTACAGGAATTCCAGAGCCGACAGGCTATCAAATCAGAAAGGCATCTCTGCGGGAAGGATCATCTGAGATCATCAGGTCCAGTGTTTTGTGCATGTTGGTGAGATAGCTTTGGTTTCAGCGCATGAATTCAGAATCAAAAGATCCAAGACTGAGGCTTTGCTCTTTCGTGACCTGCACAATTTTAAGCAAGTCATTTAGCCTTTGGGGGACTCCCATCTCCTCATTTGTGAATGGTAGATAATACGAACTGTCTGGGGAAACTAGAAGATTCAATACAATAACTTACATAAAGCCACTTTGTCCAGCCTAAAGGGAAATCTAAGAGTTATGTCTACCATTGCTAAAATTTTTTTCCTATTGAATCTAGTTCAAAACCTGGTCTTCAAGGTCTTTTGTGCTCTGGTTTTAACCATCTTTACTGTCTTATCTCCTGTTTTCTTCTACATGCTAAGCAGACATAGAAATCTTAATTAAAACTGGCTTAGGAAATTAAGGGAATTCATTGATTGATGATTGATTGGTTAATGGAATACTCAAGGATTATTTCAGTCTTAGGAGTAGACTGATCAGAAACCAGATTCTTCCTACCTTTCGGATGCCTCTCCTCTGTGCTGGCTCTATTCCTAGCCTCTCACCTCACGATCAAAAACTGGCTCCAGCAGCTCCTGCCTCTACAGCCTCTGAATTTCAAATCCAATGGGAAGAGAACTCTCACAGTTGAATTCTGGCTGGAACTCTGCCACATTCAAACACAACTCCTGTATCCGATTCTCATTGGTCCGAATTGAATTACACACCCATCACTGAACCAATCACTTTGGCCAACGGGCTAGACTTTCCTGATTAACTGACACCAGTGGGGGACCACACTTGAACATGAAGGTTGTCGATCTTTCTCATACCTAATAGGATAACTGCAGGCAGGGGTTATTCTCCAAGTACAATATGGGATATCATTTCCATTAGAATAATGAATGGTTGTGGTTGTTGAGTGGCAAAAACAGATGTCTCCCACACCTACACTAGAGTCAAACTGAACTATTTATAGTGTCTGAAGCACATCCTGTAATTCCCTGCTGACAGGCCTATGGTCACATTGTTCTCTTCTTCTGGAACAGTTGGTCTGGAACATTCTTCCAAACTCTGCCAACCAATTCCACTTGGCCCTGACAATTCAAGTACTGTTACTTTACTGCCCTTTTCCCGAGCACCAATACTTCTCGTGCTTCTCTTGTCATACGCCATCTTATTTTAGTTATTTATGTTTGTCTTAACTAACCCTAAATTTCAGATTGAATTCCTCATGTTAATGAAAAAAGACTTCTGATAATCTGCGGAGGAAGGAATTACTATGCTTATCAATAGTGAAGATGAGTACTTTAATAAATCACTTAAAATCTGAGTTAGTAGAGTCTAAGTGCAAGAGAATTATATTTAGAGATAGATTACCTTTTAACAGTAAGTTTTATTTTCAGTTTAAAGTTAACCAGACAAGCTTGCTTTGCAACCCTTATTGAAAGACACTGAGGCACCTTTTACACTGCAGGATATCTCAGTGTTGGAAAGTGAGTCATTCTGGGAATGGGTGGGAAGGGGTATTTCCCCTTGAGTAAACATAATAGGTAAATCCCCCCTCAGATTGTCTGTCCCTCATGGGTTTGTGACATCCTTGACACTTGTGCTGGTCCTGTATCTCTAGCACCAAGTCAATGCCTAGGACACAAATACTCCATAAATATTAAATGGAAGAGTGAAGGAATAAAAGCAATAATGATTAGGAAAAGTAGGTGCTTTTAAAAATGTTTCAAAAGAAATTCCCAGGCGTCAGTTTGTTTTGCTATCTTTTGCCATTATCTGCTTAAAACAAGAGCACAAATATAACTTCTGATATCAGGTTTTGAGTCATAGTCCATTAGAGTGTAGCACTGAAGGCACTGTCCACTGTCGAATGTGTCTGCCACTTAGTAGGCATTCAAGTGGTGAGGGAATGGACATAAAAGTGGCAGGGTGGACTGAAGTTTACTATGTGTCGAATTGTAGATCCTGAAGTCCTAAAGACTATACCGTCAGAAGTCTGATGGTCCCCTCTAAATGGGTAAAGGAGAGTTTTTAACTAATTTTCACCCTTTGTTGAAGTATGGTAGACATACAATATTAGTTTCAGGTGTACTACATAGTGATTTGACATTTGCATATACTATGAAATGATCACCGTAAGTGTAGTAACCATCAGCCACATACAAAGTTATTACAATATTACTGACCATATTCTTACACTGTACATTACATCCCTCTGCATTATTTTATAACTGGAGTTTGTATCCCCTTCCACCTGGCAACCACTCACTTGTCCTCTGTACTTGAGTTTATTTTGTTTTTATTTTTTAGATTCCACATATAAGTTAGATAATATTATATTTGTCTCTGTCTGCCTTGTTTTGTTCAGTATAATGCCCTTTATGTTATCTATGTTGTCACAAATGGCAAGATTTCATTTTTAATGGCTGAGTAATATTCCCGCGAGTAATATTCCCACTTCCTTCATGTGTTCATCTATTAGTGGACACTTACATTGCTTCCATATGTTGGCTGTTGTAAATAATGTTGCAATAAACATTGGTGTGCATATGTCTTTTCCAATTAGTGATTTCTTCAGGTAAATACACAGAAATAAAATTGCTGGATTATGTGGCAGTTCTATTTAACTTTTTGAGGAACCTCCATACTATACTCCATAGTGGCTGCATTGATTTACAATCCTACCAACGTGCATGTCTCCACATCCTTGTCAACACTTATTATTTGTTGTCTTTCTGATGACAACCATTCTGATAGGTGTGAAGTGGAATTTTATTGTGGTTTCAATTTGCATTTCCCTGATAATTAGTGATTTTGAGCATCTTTTCATGTGTCTTTTGCCATCTGGATATCTTCTTTGGAAAAACATCTGTTCAGGTCCTATACCATTTTTTAATCAAGTTGTTTGTTTTGATTTCTTCAGTGATACATTGGTTGTTTAGTAGCATGTTTAGCGTCCACATGTTTTTATATTTGCAGTTTTTCTTGTAGTTGATTTCCAGTCTCATACCAGTATGATCAGAAAAGATGCTTGAAATGATTTCAATCTTAAATTTACTGAGACTTGTGGCCTAGCATGTGATCTATCCTGAAGAGTGTTCCATGTACACTTGAAAAGAATGAATATTCCACTGTTTGGGGTGAAATGTTTTGTATATATCAAGTCCATTTGGTCTAATGTGTCATTTAAGGCCAACATTTCCTTACTGACTTTCTGTCGAGATGATCGGTCCATCTATGCAAGTAGGTTGCTAAAGTTGCCTACAATTATTGTATTACTGCCAATTTCTCCCTTTGTGTTTAATATGTGCTGTATGTATTTAGGTGCTTCTATATTGGGTATATATTTATTTACAGTTGTTACATCTTGTTGCATTGTAATGTCTTATTTATGTAATGTCTTTCTTCATCTCTTTTTACAGTCTTTGTTTTAAAGTCTATTTTTGTCTAAGTATTGCTACCTTAACTTTTCATTTCCATTTGCATGGGTTACCTTTTCCATCCCCTCACTTTCAGTCTGTGTGTGTCTTTAGATCTGAAATGAGTCTCTTGTAGGCAGCATATATATGGGTCATTTTTCTTTTTATCCTTTCAGCTACTGTGTGTTTTGATTGGAGCATTTAACTCATCATATTTAGAGTAATTATCTATAAGTGTGTACTTATTGCTATTTTGTTAATTTTTTTTCTGGTTTTTGTAGTTCCTTTTATTCCTTTTTTCTTTTGCTCTCTTGTGATTTGATGGCTATCTTTCATGTTATGTTTGGATTCCTTTCTCTTTTTTTTTTTTGGTATGCATCTCTTACAGATCTTTGGTTTGTAAATACCATGAGGTTCATATATAACAACTTATATATGTGTGTTAAGCTGAATTTTGAATTGAAGATTTCTTAAGTTCAAGCACATTCTAACCATCCTACATTTTTTACTCCCTTCCCCCTCAACATTAATGTTTTTGATGTCATATTTTACATCCTTTTTGTTTTGTATATCCCTTAACTACTTATTGTGGATATAGATGATATTTACTAATTTTATCTTTAAACCTTCCTTACTAGGTTTGTAGTGGTTGATGTTTTAGCTTTATTGTATGTTTGCTTTCACCAGTGAGATTTTTCCTTTCATAATTTTCATACTTCTAGTTGTGACCTTTTCCTTCCCACTTAAAGTTTCTTTAGCATTTCTCACATGCTGGTTTAGTGGTGCTGAACTCTTTTTAGCTTTTGCTTGTCTAAAAGACTTTATCTCTCCTTCAACTCTGAATGAGAACCTTGCCAGGTAGAGTATTTTTAGTTATGAGGAGTTTTTGTTTTTTTTTTTCATTCAACACTTTGAATATATTATGCCACTCACTCTGGACTGTGGTTTCTGCTGAAAAGTCAACTGAAAGTCTTTTGGGGGCTTCCTTGTGTGTAACTAATTACTTTTCTTTTGATGTTTTTAAGATTCTCTTTATCTGTAATTTTTTCACTTTATTTAGCATATATTTTTTATTTCAGTTACTATAATCTCCAGCTGTTTGGTTGTTTCTATTTACTAACTATTTGTTGAAATTCTGTGCTGATCCATTCTTTCAAGTTCACTGACCGTCTTTATCTCTAAAGATAAGAGCATCTTTATCAAGTGTGTTGAGCATCTTTACCTTGAACTCTTTATTGGGTAGATCCACTTCATTTAGTTCTTTTTCTGAGGTTCTACCTGGTTCCTTCATTTGAAACATATTCCTCTGTCTTATTTTGCCCAATTTTGTGTTTATTTCTATGTGTTAGGTAGGTCAGTTACATTTCCCAGTTTCTGAGAATTGGCTTTATGTAGAAAACATTGTTTGGGACCCAGCAGCGTGCTCCCCTTTGGTCACCATAGCTATGTGATCTAGAGGTGCCCGCTGTGTGGACTGTGTGGACCTCTCTATTGTGGCCGGGCCAGCTGCTGCAAGCACGCTGGTGGGCGGGCGGGCTGGCCTCTGGCCCAGTTGGCTGTGGGGCTGTGCCTTGTGTAGTGGCTGCAAGCACACTGGAGGGAGGGGTAGGCTTCCTGCTTAGGTGGCTGTACAACCTGGGGGTGCAGGCCTGCTTCCCGTCCACTGGTGGGAGGGGCCAGGCCACTGGTGCTAAAAGGCTAGAGGAAGGATTCCAGAATGACTCTTTCCAGTGCCTGCGTTATTGTGGTAAGACAAGCTCCCCAAAAGGAGTGCTGCCCGCATCCCCATCCCCAGGGGAAGGCCCGGTTGCCTTCCGTCTCTCTGGGAGGCTCTTTGGGATCAGCATGTGGTTCTGACTCAAACTCCTGTCATACTGCTGCCTCTGCCCTGGGACCCGGAGCATGTGAGATTTTGCATGTGCCCTTGAGAGCAATTCTCTGGTTACTATAGCCTTCTGGCTCTTCAGAACGTAAGCCCTACTTGTTTTTGAAGCCAAGTGTTCTGGGGGACCATCTTTCCAATGTAGGACCCCCAGGTTGGGGAGCCTGACGTGGGGCTCAGTTTCCTTGCTCCCTGGGGGGGATCTGTACAGTTAGGATATTCCTCCCATTTGTGGGTCACTGACCCAGGGGTGTGAGCCCCAATTGCATCACATCTCTGCCCCTCCTATCCATTGCATTGTGATTTTTTTCTTTATGTCTTTAGCTGTGGAAAATCTTTTCTGCTAGTCTTCAGGTCATTCTCATAGATACTCTGTAAGTGGTTGTAATTTTGATGTGTCCATAAGAGAAAGTTAGCTCTGGGTCTTCCTACTCTGCCATCTCAGCCACCTTCTCCAATGAGGAGTATTTAAAGAAGGGACTTTTTACAACGGTATCAACATAACCCAGACACATTTTCAATGCAACAAGATTCTGGGGGATGGCAATGCATCCCAGGGCTAGTGACAGCAGTGAGCCATGACTACTCCTAGATGAGACTGGGGTAGAGAATAGACACATCTCCCAAAACCAAAAAGAGCTGGATGAGGGGGCCACACAAGGAGCTGTGGTCTTTGAACCCAGCCACTGAGCCAGGGGAATCAGTGCCTCAACCTCCCTCTACTTCCATTCTTTTTCTGCTGTTTTCCCATTGGCCAGAGAGCAGGGAACCTGCTGATGTGGTCCATCCACATAGGTCAGCCTCCCAGGACACAGACCGGGAAAGAGGGGTGCAAGAGCACGCAAAGGATATTGACAGATTCTGAAGGTCTTCTAGTCCCGTGGTTATTTATTTACTTACTTTAGCAACAGAAACTTTTATTCTTTATATATTAGCCTTAAGGAGCCCAACCGTAAGCAACAGATATGATGGATTGGATGAGTGTGGAGGGAGCCCTTGTAGGGGGCCCCTCACTCTCTACCGCAAACTCTAAGGCACTTCTGCAGAAGCCCCTCAACTAGAAGAACATAATTTGAATGTCACTGGCATTTGAGCTGTTCACTTTACAGATGAGGAAACTGAGGTTCCCAAAACTGATTAACTTGGCCAAGAGTCATCCAGTGAGTTAGTGGCAGAGACGATCATTAGAACTCAGGCTTCTTGATCACCAGTGCAGTGCACAAGCACTATTTAGACACAGAGGGTGTGGCTGGGAATCTCCAGAAATGTGAGGCTATAAGGCTGGGGAGGGAGGGCAGCATAACTCAAGCTCACAGTTAGACAGCTCTAGGTTCCAATCCCGACTGTGGGACTTTTAGGACAATTTATTAAATCTCTCATCCTTATTTGCCTCATTAGTAAAGTGGAAATAAAAATGCCTTGTGTTTATAGCTGTTGAGAGGGAAAACTAGATAATATCAAATACGTAGTATAGTGTCTGGCACTGAAACCTGATCAATAATAAGTGGTGGTTGTTATTAATAGTAACCCCTTAAGCTTCTCTAAAATCACCCGAATGTTTCATTGATAGACTTTGAGAAATACCCAGGACCAGAATGTGACCAAGCACAAGGTGGAGGGTACAGTTTTATAATGGACATTTGTAGATCGTGCCTTCCTAGCATAATTCCCCTTGGAGAACCTCTCCCTTATTCCTAGTCCCCGTTACTTGGGGGTGCCGAGCCAACCCCAGCACCAGGATGGTGTGACTCAGCCTTAGCCGATCTGTGAAAAGCCATCCTCCTAGTGATAAAGCATCAATCCAAGGATGGGTGCCTCGCCCAAGTTGTCAGTTTAGAGTAAACTCTAGGATTTTGGCAAGAGTCACTGAAAAGGAAGTGCTCTTCTCAACTAGGACTGTTACACCAAGGAATGATACCAGCATGGAGCTGCTGGAGATGCTCATAAAGCCCAAGAGGGAAGCCACCTCAGAGGAGGATCAAAGGCGGGAGCTCGAGAGCCCTGATGACATCATCTGGGCCCCCGGGTAGGGGGCTGGCACAACATTTTTCTCGAAACAGCCGTGTGGCAAAGATTTTAGGTTTTGCTGGCTATAAGGTCTCTCTTGCAAGTACTCAGTACTACTGTTTTTGCTTGAAAGCTGCTGTGGACTGTTGTCTACGTGAAAGAACCAGCATGACTGTGTGCCAATAAAACTTTATTTATGAAAACAGGCAATGGGCTATCATTTGCCAACTCCTGCCCTAGACCATACCTAAAGCCAGATGACCTTGGGAGTTAGATTTGCCACTAAATTCCCTTTTTGGCTTAGTTTGACTTAGATTTATAGCATTACAACGAGACGAGTCCTGACACAAGTTTCCATTTGAAAACATGTGACCTTAATTAATCTAGTAGTTTGCATAATTATAGAGAAATTGGTCATTTCTTTTATCAAATAGAAACTTCTGGGGGAAAAAAAAACCCTAAATCCACTCTGCAATTGCTAGTTGTTTGGGGTCATGTGTCTTTGTCACAGAAGGTGGAATTTAACTGGTGTTTATCTCCTTGTCAGGAAGCAGAAACAAGTACCCCCACGAGTCTCTGCCTTAGAACAAGTGGCCCATAAGAGACCAAAATACTCAACTGAGTGACTGCAGGACAAGACGATCCCAGAGGCTTCACCCACAAACACTTAGGAACCCCTCAGAAGAGCTCTTACTTGGTGCATGTAAAAATGGGAGCGAGGCTTTATTGTGTGGAGGGGGAGACTTGGGTCTTCAGAAAAGTTAGGTCCAAACGTTCCTGCTGAGGGAATTTCTCTCCCTTCTTTGGAAATGACTTTGCTGTAAAGTGCTCGTGTTCCTTGGATCAGGGCGGCTTGTTCTATCCTTTCTGAATAATTTCTTGCAGTTGCTCAGACTTCCCTGCAATTAAGCTGACTTATCTGAAAGCCAAGCACTGCAGTCCTGATCTCAAAACATTAAGTGGAGTTCCTTCTGGCAAGTTGCAGATATTAATGAGTGTCTACTTAAGGAGTTTCAGTGTTCACTGAGCAACCAAACGTGTCAGGAGCAGCAAAGAACTTAACAGTTGACTACGCCTTTTCCTGACAATTGAATGGATCTCACCAGTGTGGGATATATTCAGAAGCACTAAATTGTACAGAGCAAACTTGAAATGCCATTCGTGTTAGAAGAATGAGATTATCGTAGTCAGTTTGGGCTGCTACAACGAAGTATCATGACTGGGTGGCTTGTAACTAACATAACTTTATTTCTCACTGTTCTGGAGGCTGGGGAGCCCAAGGTCAACACATCTGCTGTCTGGTGAGAGCTGGCTTCCTGGGTCCTTCCTTGTTGTGTCCTCACATGGCTGAAGGGGTGAGAGCTCCCTTGGGTCCTTCCTATAAGGGCACTAATCCACTCACGAGTGCACCACCCTCACGCCCTAAATGCCTTCCACAGCCTTCACCTCCTAATACCGTTACATTGGGAATTAGGGTTTCAACAGATGAATCTAGGGTAGGGGGACATAAACATTCAGCCCACGACAGAGATTAATGTGGGCTTGAGACTTTGGAGATGAAAAGTGAGGACATTCTGGGTAGAGAGAATTACTGGGACAAGAACTGTGCTGTGAATGAACATTCCATTTACTTCAACAAATATTTATGAAGCATCTCTTTTGTGCCAGACTCTGGACTCGGCCCCGTGAAGACAATAGTAATAAGAACAGGGTCGCTGTCCTCGTGGCCCTTGCCCTCTAGTGGGGTAGGCAGGGAACACCGGTGTAAGGAGACAATTTATTTGTATCAATTGTTAGAGACAAAGGTGGAAGGAAAGAGCAGGCTGGATGAGCTGGAGGAAGATGGAAATGAGGTGACAGCTTAAAGGGAGGATGTGATCAAAATCCCGTGCATTTTCATCTGTGGTATGCTGGTGGGGGGGAAGGGTTGAGGTGGGGGAAGCAGGGAATGGAGTTCGACTGTGGGATGGTGGTGGGAAGCCTGAACTTCAGCCTCGTGCTTCTTCCTGTCTCTTTTGTCTAATACTTTGACAACCTAGATCCTCTTTCATCTCAGACTAAGGGCAGGGAGTGTTTCCCTGTGTAGAATCTTGCAAAATGAGGACCAGTGATTCTGAAGGCAAACTGAACTGGCTCTGCTGAGCTGCGGACAACACATCATGGAGAAGCAGCTGTATCTTTTTAGTCTCTGCTGGTGATGTCTCTGGCGTCTTTGCAGCAGCTTCAGCAAACATGAAAATTACTCAGATTATGCATCATTTAAAGAACTTTGTCAAGAAAATACTCTTTTTTTAACGTCTACTCTGAGTGTGCAAGAAAAATCATCTTCAGGTGTACGATTTTCATTCAGAGTCTTTAAAACTGTTTTCTCATAGAAAATTGAATTTGAATGAGAAAGGATGTTAAAGAAACAGACATTTGTGGTGCTAAGCCCAAGAGAATAGAATCTTCCAATACTGCACAGGCATAGAACAAAAAAAAAGATTTCTGGATGGAGAAGGTGAGTTGCATGCTTCCTAATGAGTTCTGCACAAGTTTCAGATGTGACAGTGTAAGTAAACTCTGGGTGGGTGACAGGTGGGAGAGAACCTAAGGATGCATGGAGGTGACACTTGTAAGTTAGAGAAATGGAAAAGGGCCCTGTGGAAAACATAAGATATGAATGATGTCACTGCCACTTACTAAAAGGTTGTTTGCATCATGTTGAGAAACCAATTTAAGTGAGCCTCTAAGGAAGTCTGTTTCATAGATCAAAAATAAATCAGGTTGGGTGACTTATCCAGGACCCGGGACTCAGAGTTAGGAATGATTGCTGTTTTATTGTGCACGGGTTAAGTGGTACACAAAACACCCGATAAACGGGCCCTGTCCTCAGAGTCCTGGAGGGAAAGACCTCGGTTCTGAGAATGACTGTCATGAAACACCTGTACAGTCTAACCCATGAAAGGATTTTTGGCCAAGATGTTAAAAAATTTTTCAGCTGTGGGTACTTTTATATGGAATATGCCTTTTCTCTTGGCCAGAGTTCTTATCATTCCCTATTAATTATATCTGACCTTCATGTTACCTACCTGGCCCCTGCTGCCATTCGAGTTTCTGACACTTGACAGAGAGGAGGGGCAACGAGGGACAAGGTGTATTATCTGTGGGGTAGGCGGAGGAGACATAACCAACAAAGGACAGAAGAGAACTAGGAAAGCAAAGGGTGTTCCACGACAGAAGTGGAATGGGTGCAGAAAGTTCAAATAGAATGAGAACGAGGGATTAGCAATTAGGAGATTGCTGTTCGAGGCTGTAACTGGGTTAAGCGATGCAAGGAATTGAGCTAGGACTAGTAGCCAGTGTGGCTTTGACCAAAAAAATTAAAAAAGAAATTCAGACTTAAAATCCAGCCTTCTCACTGATATGCAGCAATCATCACCAGGCTTATGTTCCTAGAAAAAAATAAACTTCATTGACAAATCTTAGCTACATTGTCAGAGTAAATGTGAGTTTGATAGAAGGTTCTTAACCAAAGTCACTGGTGGATATGAAAGAGATGCCAAGAATTAGGTTAATTTCTTGGCACAAGAAAGCCTGAGGTCTTCTAGGAGCCACTAATGCATTTTACATGATTGCTTAATTTCAGGAACTCCTGACTCACTGTCCCTATAGAGTGAGAAGCAAAGGCTGGTCTCAATTTACAATCCTGTAAACCAGCTTTGAGTTGAGCAGAGATTATTCTTGGCAGAAATATGTCTGTTCAGTGCTGATTTTAATTTGAAAATGTCTTGGTATGTGTATGTTTTATTTCCTTTGAGGAAAAACAGGCTGTATTTGGGATGTTCTGGGAATATTTAAGACTAAACAGGCAAGGCAACACCTCCTGGCTTAATGTTTGAATGGGAAATGAGGGTACCAGTATCAAATCTACACAATCAGACAAATGAGTCCTTGATCTGTGGCCCAGGAGAAGCTTGAATAAAGAAAATGAGAAATCAGAACCAATTTGTTCAACTAGGGTACAGTGTTGGGCAATGCAAGAACCAGAATGCTCCTAATGTCCCTGAAAATTTAACCACTTACTTAATCCTCAAAATAATGTGGAGTGTTCACCATAGCTGTGATTAACCCTATTTCACAGATGAAAATGACATGAGGAAGAATAAGTAGATAATTGAAGCCAAACGCACACAGTGGGCTAGTGAAGAGCCAGGGTTAGACTCGACTCCAAATAGGAAGGTCCATGCTTCTTGAGATTGGTTTTCCCTCTGCTTCCTCTTCTGTTTTCCTCAGCCGCTACTCCAAACCTTTACAAGTCCTTTGCTCAACTCTTTGATTTCTCCAGTCCTGATGAATAAGCTTGCCTCCTGGGTCACTGCGGAAGCAGATGTCCCTGAATTGTCTCTATTATCTTCCTACCCTGTTACCCTCTCCCCCATCCTCATCACTTGTCCTCTACACTCTCCCTTCTGTTTGAAACCAAATCTCTCCACACATGTCTGTGACCCATTGCCTCTCCCTCATTTTACTTCCTCATCACTGGCACCTTCCTCTCTGTTTATAACACCCTCAAGTTTCTCTCAGGCTAAAAGTACCTCCTCTTTTGACTTTCAAATCCAGCCTAGCTTCTTCCCATCTTATTCCAGTTTCTCCAAACAGTTGTCCCTACTTCCCACCTCCCAATCTCGGCTCAGCTCAATTCTCCTCTCACTTCCTTGAAATCTGGCTGCTGGTAGTGTTATGGGCTGAATTGAGTCCCCTCAGACTCATCTGTGGAAGCCCTAACCATCAGTACCTTGGAATGGGATGAGGGCACAGAAGAGACAAAGCTCTAATGTATCCAGTGATCATAAGAAATCAACATGGGGCAAAATGTTAAAAAGAGGGCAGAGGGGCTACCTCTATAGGCAGTTGGCATCAGAGAGTGTGAGACTGAAGCAAATGTAGTCTATTCCAAGAGACGTCACATGAAGGGGAAACAAGAGTCAAACGCCAATGGAAAAACTGACACGGAGTAAGAGAATCATCAGATGTCAGTAACTTTTCCCTGTCCCTTGGCTACTCACTGACAAGTACCGTGATTCTAGCAAGTCATACATGATGGAAACCTAAGACGCCACTTGCTTTTGTCCTGTTGATACTGAGCCATTGAAAATAACTAAGAACCAGTACCTCAGCATTCTCGAATGCGCCCAGTTAAGAACCGAGGTGTTCTATCATATTTTCACATAGTTTTACAAATAACTGTGTAATGTCAGACAGGAAGAAATACCTGGCTACATTGAAGACAGATTCATCCATCATTTCCCCCTGTTCTAACAGGCCAATAACTCTACTGAACATGATTACATTAATTTGACAAGAAGTATTTCTTCCAGAGCCATGCTAGCTTACTACCCAGTAACTTTTCCACTTCCGTTTGCAAATCAGCTACAAAACATATTTTTCCCTCTATTGTTTTGCTTTTCAGAAACTTCTGAACCAACTGACATCATTGTTTACACTCAAAAGATGATTTTTTTTTTCTGACATCTGTTAAACTCTTCTCCTGTAAACAGTGTTAAGTAACTCGTTTAATCAGCTTTGATGGTATGCACTGTATACAGTCAGACATAAACACAGTCTTGTATGTTACGGCTAATGAGGAAAACACCACCACCTTGACAGAGACGCTTTGGCTAGGTGGCTATGAAGAGGAGCCTGTCGAAATTCTGTTAACACTGAAACTCTGTCAGTCTGACAATCTCTGAACAGAGGCCGTATGAAGAGCCTATAATCTAGACTTATGTTGATCCTTTTCTTGCAAATCTTTATAAGTGAAAGTTAACCATTAACACAGAGTATTGCAAGAGGTATGTTAGAGTTCTCTACAGAAAAAAATCAACAGAATCTTTTCCCCTCTCTATATAGAGATATTCAAATTCTTAAAAAACATTAAGCTTTGGGACGGTTAGTTATGCAGCAAGAGAAACTAGACTAAAAGAGCTTCATTGGGATCTGAGCTGTGATGAGTTCTGATACTGAGCAGATCGGCAAGGGGTAGAGCTGGACAGAGATTCACTGTCTATGGGGAAAAATAGAACAGTTCTGTATTGTTGGGCTAAGATGAAGAGATATGTGAATTTAAACTGGCTGAGTTAGCCACTGTTCATAGGGTTAGCTGAGGCAGGAAAACACTGAACTTAGATCAGAGTCTGGGCTCCAGGTCAGTCCAGATGTTCAAGCCAGGAAGGAAGGCAAGGAAACACATTTCAGAGCAGAATAGATCCCAAAATCTGGAATAGCAGACAGAGCTGTCTAGATGGGTCGTATGGGCATTCATGATGTGGGAGATCACGTAACAGGAACTGGGGGCTTGGCTCAGAAGTCTACAGGGAGGAGGGAGAACCAGCCTCAAGTGCTCTGGGACTGGTTACGATGGAGGTGGCGATGGAAAAACTGTCGTAGCTATTAAGTCAAATAGTCCCAAGGCTGAGCTCCACGTTCATCTCTTGGAGTTAGAACTGAGATTAGCGCTCAGCTTAGAGGTGGGGCAAGGAGGACTAGGCATCTCCTATTAGTCCATGTAACCAGTGAATATTCTAATAATTCTTTGAGTATAGACACAAATGAATATTGGAATCTGATAAAGTCTTAACATTTTTGCTTAGGCTTGTCTTTTTTGTTCTCAAGGCAAATTGATAGGTAGTTTTAAAGAACGAAATGTACGCTAGAGGCTCCTGAAGAGGTTAGTAGTGTACTAGATAAAGCACGTAAGTGTTTACGTAGGCGTAACAGTATTTGCGGATTGTGACTTTGGAGCGGATCTTACTGGGCTTTGTCACTCCTCTGCTTGAGGTTTTTTCTTTTTCTTTTTTTTTTTTCCTGAAAGCAGCAGCTGAATTCTTAAGGTAGCATGAGCTGGATCCCCCTCCCTTCCCAGCCTCCAGACTTTCTGTTAAGTCTAGGTCTTCGCACGTACTCTTCCCTCTAACTGAAAGGCATTTCAGCTTACTCTTTTCCTTCATGGCTTCTGTTCATCGTTTAGACCTTGGTTTAAATGTCACATCCTTCAGAGATCTCTAAAGTCACCAGTCTCCTTTGTAATTCTCTTCTAACTTTTTTCTTCATTGCTTTTACCATAATTGCATATATCTGTACCTTTGTTTAATGGTTGTCTCTCACTCTAGAATGTGATCTCTATTAGATGTGGGGACATTATAGTTCTTTCCATGACTGAAGCTGGAAAAGAGAAAAAGAAGTGAAAATATGGTAAAGTAACAGAAAGCAGAAGAGGCAGGAAAAATTGAGGGAATAAAACATACCACCTAAAGAATTAAAAGAATTGCAGTTTTAAGACCATTTAGTGGAGGGAAATGTGCTTAACACATCTCAATGACCCCTGATGACTGTAAAATGAGTACCCTTAATGAGCGATGAAGAACATAGGTGGTTCAGAAATTAGAACTGTTGTACACTGCTGATGGGAATGTAAAATGGTGCGGCCATCCTGGAAAAGTTACGCAGTTCCTCCACAGGTTCAACACAGATAATATGACCCAGCAATTCCGCTTCTAGGTTACGTGTCTAAGAGAAACGAAAACATTTCCACACAAAAACTGGTATGTCAACGTATATAGCTGTGTTATTCATAATTGCCAAAAGGTATAAACAACCCAAATATCTACCAAATAATGGATAAAATGTAGTATATTCATACAAAGGAATATTATTCAGCCAAAAAAAGGAATGAAGGGCTGGCACATGAAATAATATGGATGAACCGTGAAGACAAACTAAGTGAAAGAAACCAGACACAAAAGGCCACATACTGTATGATTCAACTTATACAGAGTTCGTATAGAGAACAAGCAAATCCAGGCAGAAATCATACAGACCACCTACACAGACTCTAGGACTGAGGGTGGGTGGGTGTGGGACTCACTGCCAGTGGGCACAGGGATTTCTTTTTGGAGTGATGACGATGTTCTAAATTTAGACTGTAGTGATGGTTTCATTACTTTGTGAATATACCAACAACAACAACAAAAATCATTGAATTGCATACTCCAAGTGGTTGAATTTTAAATGTGAATGATGTCCCAATAAAAATGTTAAATTATTACTCATAGTAGTAATTATGTTCTGTAAAGTTGCTGCAAGTACTGAATTAGCGAACACCAAACCATTGCTCTTAGGGGACACATGGGGTTAGGTTCCTGGAAGCCTCTGGTCACATTTTTGCCAACCTATCAATACACAGCCTTGTTTTATGTGTTTCTGTTTAAAGACACTTAATTTAAAATGTTGACTTACTAACGCTGAACTCATGGCCAAGAGCACTGTAACTCATGCCTGAACAAAGCTTGTTCAAAACATGTATTTGCTCCCACGGGGCACATCACAGCTTCCTTGCACTCATTAGGAACACTAGATAGCACTTCAGTGCTACACTTGGGGGCCACTTTAAAGAGCTAAATCACCAGCAAAAAGTATAAAAATGCAAAAAATGTGGCACGAAACAGACTATAAAAAGGACTCTTGTTCACGGCAGGAGCTGAAGCAAGGCAGACTGTCACTTTGACCTTGGCTGGGAATGTGTGCAAGGCGGGGGGACTCAAAGTTGTCACTGCTCTGTGCACATCCGTGAATGGCTTCAAAAGCACTAAGAATATTGTGATCGTGGGGTTACACTTTTAACGAGTAGGTGAATTTGCAAATACGGTTTTTAAAAAAAGTTTTGAATTTCAAGATCTAAACTTCAATCTTTTTATAATGCTAGATAAAATGCTATATGTATTTGTAGTTTCCAGAGTGGCTAACGGGAAAGAACCAGTTTTAGAAATTTGAGACAGCTGTTAGTTTTATTTCTTTGGTATTTCTAGATAACCATGTTTCCTGCTACTGATTCCTGGGCTAAGGACCATTTTGAAGGTAAAATATTTATTTTAATCAGCAAAAGTCTAATTTGAAACCTGGATCACAAAAGTAGGCCCTCTCTTCCAAGGAAAAGTCCTCTGTTACCACAGAATGTAATTAAAAGCTACTTTAATTTTCAAGTAAAAGAAATACAAAGTTGGACTAATCTCTAATCTGTACTCCTACTTTCCATATATTTGTAGACATGCTTTCACATGCTAGCTCCTGCCAATTTAAATTTCCAAAGTTTTGCAGTGTTTTCTTTCAAAAATATTTTCTACATTTTTATTAACTTTAATTTTAGATTGGCTTTCGAGTCTCAAATCCTCTTAAAACAGGATATGTCAGTTCTTGCTCATAGCTTCTTGCAAGAGGCTTTTGCCAAATTCAGGAATTTAGAGATAAATTAACCGTTTTAGATTATAAGTAACATAATTTTGGCAGGGGAGCAAATTTATAAATATCAAGTGACTACTGCATATCCATATTTGTGAACCTGAGTAAGCTTAAATGTCAGATTTTGGCTGTAAAATTGTACTTTTTGGGATCAGTATTTCTATGCCCCTTTCTTGGTAATCAAGATTCATGTCTTTAAAAAGCTTTTAGCCGTTTTTGGATTGGAATTGGCAAAAAAACAGTTGGAATTGGCTAATTAACTCAAACTTCCCAATTAAAACAGTGGAGCTTGATAGAGATACTTGTTTACTCATCAACTCAAGAACTTAAAGCTTTAAGTTCTTCAAAGTTCAAGGTTCTTCAGTCTCTTTTGATCTCTAATAATAACTTGATACAATAGGCTTCTCATTCTTCAGTCTCAAGGCCAGATATTCATTTAACCGGCCCCTCTTGCCCACAACAAATTAGTTTTCTCTGCCAATCTCAGCAGTTCTGAAGTTTCATCCCTTCCATCCTGCTACTCTTGTGAATGTGGTAGCAACTCCTCTCCTGCTGTTTTCCCCACTGCCCATGACTGGCTTCACCCTCTCTTGTTCTGAAGTAAGAACCACCACTGGGGACTAGTCATCACCCAGAGCCTCGTACTGTCAAAGTGATGGCCCTCTCCATTACCACGGATGATCGGAAACAGACCACAGCCTGTCTGCCAGGATTTCCCATAGTATTTTATTTTGACTAATCAAACTGCCCAGGATTTATTCATTCTCGGGTTGGCTCTAAAATGTCTTAATTTTAAATATGACACAAAATGCTAGTAAAGATTAATAACTGACCTCTGTCAAAATAAATATTCCATAAACATTTTCTGGTAGAGCTGTCTTTAAAAAGCTTTCAAATATCTTTCATTAAGATAACTTAATTCAAAATAAAAAATTAAAGTTTCCAGATTGAAAGAACTTGCCCTAAAATTGAATTGACACAATACGATATTAGATCACTTGAGAAGTTAGTAAAGAGGTTTATATGACTCAAAGTCATTAGGATGAATGCTGGTCTTAGTGAACCACCTTTAATGAAGAAGTCATTTTCATCAGATGGAAAGCTAAATAAGTAAAGAAAATCATTTTAATAGCTCATAAAAATTCTGTATTTTAAGAGCTACTCCTTATATGTCAACGAAAATCTGTTCATAAATGAAAGCACTTTTTGAAAAATTAAAAAAAAATCAGACAAATATAAAGCAGTATATATATAACAATAAGAAGTTATATTTTAAACAAAAAAGCTATTTGTGTCTTTTGGCTAAAAAAAGGCTTATGTGAAAAAGATGAATTGAGAAATGTGAAAGGACAAAGCAAAGAATTTCAAATTCAGATTTTAGAAACCTTTTATTTATATTTGGTCTTACACGTATTCATTTTAAAATTGACTCTGCTGTAAGAACGTAAAGCACAAAAATTTGCTAAATATCAGATCCACACAAATCCTCAAAAAGGTTTTCTGTGTAGTCTTCATTAATGCGAATCTCTGTGTGAATGTTTCACTCTTACCATAGATCTTGAATCTGTTTCACAATAATGAAGCCATCAAGTTTTTATGCAGTGCATTCATTATAAACTATAACATTTCTATTAAAAGGAAAGCTGGGTAATACAAAAATGAGAGAGGATCTGAGCAGCAGGCAATCTGGTGAGGCTCTGTGTAATCTCACCTGCTTTGTGGTTTTCTGTCACTGTGTTCAAAGAGCGCACAGCACACGAGGCAGAGTATTCACCTCCCTTATTAACCTCCCTAGTTTAAAAATCTGTTGTTCGTAAAACTGGACCGATTATCACAAACTATCATTTGCATAATTAACCACAGGACTATTACGAAGCATTCTGTTAGTGGTATCGACAAACGTAGGAGGATGGAAATTTATAAAAAATGGGTTTTGTTAAGCTTGCTGACTCCTCACATATCATGGGCTGTGCTGCCACTTCAACTTTTAATTAGCGGTTTAATGCCTCACAGTAAAAGACTGATCGATGGAAGAAAGCAAAACTGTTTTCTAGGTGCTGTAATATTTCATGTGACAAGGTAACAAAAGGATAGGACAGAATTTAAGCAAGATTTATATGCGTTCCAACTTTTCACTCAGAAATTCTTCTACACTGTCTGTGTTCCATTTGAGGATGCTGAGCTCCTCAGCAATGTTCCCATTGTCGTCCAAAAGCTTCAGCACAGGGTCTGAACCACGAACATACTACAAAAAAGAGGAAGAGCTTAGTGTCTTTCCAGTTTCAACCACAATCCAAACCAATTCCAGCTTTATTAAATTTAATGGTAATAGGCTTTTAGATATAATATCATGAGAAGTCTTCAAGAAAGTCTTTCAAAAAAGTGTAATGGGATTTCATAAAAAATGAGAATTAAAAAAAAATTTCATTTTACTTCTGAAGAGAAACACCAGCTGGGATCAAGACAGTTTACTTCGGATGTAAGCTTATTCTTGAATGTAATAAATATTGCACACACAACACACTCAAGCTCTCAAATGAGTTGAATCTAATGCAGGAGGCAGACAAGTTCAAAATGATTAATGAGAGAATCATGTTGAAATGGGCTGTGCATACAAATTACCAGACAAATTATTATTCTGTATTGGACTTTAAATTTTTCTTTGATTTAAGAAATCTGACGATTTTGTTATTAGTTTATAATTCAACTGGATTCTTGAAACTTCAGATCTACTAGTGGGGTCCAATGTTTTGCCAGAAAGCCCTGAGGAATTCTGACTCAGGGTAAATGTGACACAAATATGATCCCATTCGTTAAGCGATCAATCTTCAATGATACATTAAGTTAGAGCTGTGTAACTAAAAATGTAGCAGTGATGAGGAAGGGGGCTTTCAGCAATTAGACTTCCGTTTTTCTAGGTCTTCCAGGGCTATGAACTCCAGAGATAGAGACAAGCTCTATGATTATGAGCATCTGGTATATTCTCACCCATTTGTGGAGTTAAGAAATAGGCCCTCTTAAGCTAATGAAGCAGTAACATTACTCCTTTAAATCTTTTGGGTCAGGTTATGAACATAGATTGCTTTAAAAAATTCAATTTTTTTGCAATTCGTTTATTTAAAAACTCATTTCAGTTCAAAAAAGTTAAATTATAGAACACAGTTGCAAAAATCCTCAATATTAAATCAATCCAACAACAGATTACAGAATTATATACTATGACCAATTTGGATTTATTCCACATATGCCAACCTGGTGCACCATTTGAAAATTAATGTAATGCATTACTATCAACAGGCTAAATAAGAAAAATCCTATGATCATATCAACAGATGCAGAAAGAACATCCTATCACATGCTACAGTGTAGATAGACCTCCAGGACATTATGCTGAAGTGAAATAAGCCAGTAATGAAAGGGCAGATCTGTACGATTCCACTCCTATGAAGTATCTCAAGTGGTCAATCACAGAAACAAAGTAGAAAGGTGGCTGCCAAGGGCTGGAGGAGCTCCTCAGCAATGCTCTGAGAAAGAGGGGAGAGAATTAGTGTTTAGTGGGCAGCGTTCTAGTTCTGCAAGATGAAAAAAATCGAGATATGTTGTAAAACAGTGTGAATACACTTAGCTATGTTAAGTGTACAGTTTGGTAGTGTTAAGATGCTTAAGTTCAATGTTAAGTTTTGTTTTTCAACCACAATTAAAATTTTAAAAAGTGGGCAAAAGATCTCAACAGATAAATCAAAGAACATATACAGGTGGCAAATAAGCTTATGGAACGATGTTCAAACAGGGAACTGCAAATTAAAACAATGAGTAACATTGCATACTTATAACATGGATAAAATCCAAAACAATGACAATAACTAATGCTAGTGAGAGTGCGGAGCAGTAGGAACTGTCATTCATCACCAGTGGGAATGCAACGTGGTATAGTCACTTCAGGAGACAGGTTGGCAGTTTCCTACAAAGCTAAACAGTCTTACTACACAATTCAGTAACTGTGCTCCTAATTACCCAAGTAAGTTAAACTTATGTCTACCCCAAAATACACAGCAGCATTACTCATAATTGCCAAAAATTGGAAGTGACCATGTCCTTCCACAGGTGAGTAGAAAAACAAACCATGGTGCAACAGAAGACTATGCCTACTGTTCACGATGAGCTATCCAGCTACAGGAAAGACACAAAGGAACTGCAAATGCATACTGAGTTCAAACTGAAATCTGAGAAGGCTATCTGCTGTAGCCTCCTGTACCTACTGCATGATTCCAACTATATGACAATCTGGAAGAGGCAGAACTACACAGACAGTAAAAAGATCAGTGGTCGCCAGGAGTTGGGAGGGCAGGGTGTGGAGAGGAAAGAACAGGTAGAGCACAGGGGCTTTTGGGGGCAGTGAAAACATTCTGTATGATACTGTAATGGTGGATCCATGATCTTAAGCATTTGGAAAAACTCCTAGAACTACACAGAGAATAAGCCCTCACGCAAACTAGGAAATTTAGTTAATAATGTAACAATATTGGCTCATCAATTGTCACAATGTACATCATCAACGCAAGATGTTAATAAGGGAAGTTGAGGGTGGGAGTAAACGGGAACTTTCAAATCAAGTTTTCTGTAAACCGAAAACTGCTCTAAAAAATTACCTATTAATCAAAATATTTAAGTATTTAAATTAATGCTGAAAAAAAAGAATCCCATTAAAGTTACATTACCTTGATTTGTAGTCCTCTGAATAGTTTGGGTTTATCACTCCTGACAAAAGCTTAAGAGAAAAAAAAAGATTCAAATCATTCACTCTCAAATCCAAGCTAGCTACAAAGATCAATACAAAAAGTAGAAATAAACCCAATAAAAAATTAGCTCCCAGATATGGAAAAACCAACAAAATTAAAACACATATAAATGGCAAGACATCCCATACTCTTCAGGGGAAGACTAAATATTTTAAGATGATAATTGTTTCAAATTAATCGAAGTCCTAAATTCCAATGGAATTTTGAAAGCTTGACAAAATGACAGTAAAGCTCAGTTATAAGAGTAAATGTCTGAGGATAGTCAGGGCAGTTTAGAAAAAGTAAAATATAGGAGAATTTGTTCAACTGTTTATTAATATACTATGGGATACTTATACCACAGTGGATAAAACAAACAGATTAGGAAATCTACAGAGAGAAAAATATTTGTATTTTTCAATATGCTAAAGCTAACAAACCAGAGAGAGAGGTGGGGAGGGAGAGATTACAGTTGTGTGTGTCTGGGGAGGGTGTGTGTGAATTATTCAATAAATACTTTCAAATATCTACTGTATAGCAGACAGCAGAGATAAAGCTATATAAAACAGACGTAATTCCTGCTCTGGTGGGAGTTTAAGTCTTGAGGGGAAGAAAGGTGCTAAACAAGTAACTGCATAACTGGCCATTTCAGTCATGATAAGCTGTAAAAAAGAAAAAGTTCAGAAAACTATCATAGCATTTAACACAGACAACCCAGATACGTAATATAAAATTCTTTTCCTGTGCATGAGCCTAAAGAAAATGCTTTATAGATGTGCCTATAGAAAAAAGGAAACTTAAAGGAAACCTCAGTGCAGCAAAACACCACTATATGCAAAATTAAAACTAATTCTCCCCAATATGTTATTTTTATCTCTAAGACAGTATATAAAAGGGCTCCTATTAATAAGAATAAATAAATACTACGTAGAGAAATGAATGAAGGACAGAAGTGTACAATATACAAACACACAAATGGCCACGAACATTTGAAATGTCCAACCTCACAAATAATCAAAGAATGTGAAAACAACGAGGTAACCTCATTCAGAGTGACAAAAAATAAAAAGAATATTTAAGGTTAGAGACGGGGAAGAGAAGATTTTGCTGCGGGTTAGTTGTGGGAGAAATATAAATGGACACATCCTTCCTGAAGGGTATTTAGCAAAATGAACCAAAAGTCTTGGAAATCTGCAAAGTCCCTTTCTAGGAATTTCTTTATTCTGAGGAAATAATCATAACATGAAAGATAATGAAAGATACATTATATAAGGTCCTGCTAACCAAGTAGGGAAATTTCAAAATAATCTGAGTGTGTAAAAAGCTACTGGTTAAATAAATTAACATGGACCTCACTAAGGAATGCATTCAATCATTAAAAATTGTAACAATGTATATTTAGTGATGTAGAAGCAAACTCTTACATAAATATATGTTCGCAAATGAAAAAGCCTAGAAGTATTAAATAATATATTTTTTTAAAGATTAAGAAAATATACTTAGAACAATACACAAAGCAGTTCAAAAATAACTTCTTCCTTTAATAGGGGATTACACATGGAGCATAGGGTTTGTGGAAATTTTAAATGTTTTCCCTTTTGGGTTGCTGATCTGCATTTTACCAAGTCTTCAGTAATGATCATGTCTAATTGTCCAAGTTAAAGAATTTAGAATACATTTTTCTAAAATAAACACAAATGGGATGTTTCATTTAGATACCTGACAGTTCATAATACCAGGTCTGTTATTGTTTACATCAGTCCCTATTTTATAGTGACACACTTCTGAAAATTTATTTTTTAAACTTATAATTAACTAGCACAATAGACTTGTTTCATTATGAAGATCTTTATATACTTGCATTCAGGACAATAAAATAAAGATTAGTAAATACTGAAGGTTTTGCAGACTTCCCCTACTAAATTTATTTCAAAATAAAACTGATTATATTATTCTGGCTTATTAGAGTATCTTCTCTATTAATTTCATCCTTTAAGATTTGTCCAAATACCCTACAGACTCCTGAATCCACAAACAAAAAAGAGCTCATGATGTCCGGTTGCATTTTACACCACTCCATTGGCAAATGCTACATGCACACCTATGCAAAACACCATTTAATACACAGTAAGTGTGTTCACCATTACGTAAGAAACTTTCCTGGGGAGAAGGACTATTCTTAAATATTTTTTTCTATCTGTAACACAGCCTAGCACATTTAATAGCTTTCTGTCATTCAAAAGATTTTTAACAGGCTGGAATGAGCAAACAAACTTAAGAGGAATATTAAGATTAGTCACTAATGACTATTTTCATCAGTCCTTTTCTCGTCTCTCTGCTGCGTATAAATCCATAAGCATCCTAATTTTGAATGAGGGGAATAGCTATTAAATGTCCTGTAGGAGAAAATCACATTTTAGAGGCAGCAAATTAATCTTTTAACAGATATTTGAGTACTTACTATATACACATAGTGCTGGGATAGGCTATGTGAGGATATAAGGGACTTGCAAAAAGACCCCATTGAAACTTATTTTCTATTTTAGTTTTTGCTGTTTTAAAAATAGATAAAGGATATCAGTTTGGAGATTCCTAAAGAAATTAATTCAGTCACTCTATTTTAATAAAACGTTCTTATGCCACATTTAATTGTCAGTTACAAAGGCAGATTTGTAAATAATACTTCAAAGTGATCAAATATACAGAAATGATTAGAAAACAGGTTAAATGTTTGTTTTGTTCTCAAGATTCTTATCCGATGCCATCTGTGCAGCTGCTAGGACGAGTAAGAGCTAAGTTTTTCTATTCACACTGCTTGCAAAGTCATGGGGGACTCTCATAACTCAGAGGCTCTTCCAAGTTAATGATAAAGAGTACTAAAAAATCCAAACCTAGCCTCCTCTTCATTCCAAAAAGAGGATACGTGGGGATGAGGGATAATAGGAAGGATATGTCTTGAGGTCAAAGAAAAATGTTGGAACTATGTTATTCTCAAAATCATTAACAAGTAACAATATGAAAAGAGGCAAAATATACATGGCTGAATTTAATGATGTACCTCCGATCACATTACAAGCAGTCAACACACTTTACTGGCTTTAAGATTGAATAAATAAGGGCTTATGGCAGGTACGATTAAGATTTGTAAACTGCCATATAAATTGTATGGAATGATAATTAGATGTTTTCCTGTTGGTTAAAAACAAGTTTATTTGAATCAGACTATATTCTAAATAAAAATGTCTCAGCAGACCCAGAAACGACAATGCAAAGAGAAGAGCAGCAGCAACAAACAGGGGAACTGAATTCCCAACTGTGCTCAAGGGAAGCTGCTGGGTAGCTAAGAGTATTTCTAAAATAAGAAAACTTACTGTTGTATACAGACTGCCTGCGGTGCAAAGTCTTACGTCATTTCGGTCCTCCCAACAAGACAATTTAAAAGTACTTAAAATTCAGAGAACAGCAACTTAAGTAAGAGAATCTGGGGAGCCTGGAGGTACAGTAACGCACACAAGCTAAAAAGGCTATTACTTTTTATAACTTCACAGAGGGTAGAGAACCAACGTAAACACAGGCTTTTTACCAGCTTTCCATTTGTCAAAAGTAGAGGCACCTATGAATTAGATAAATTTAGAAGATCCATTCATTTGCTCAATAATTATTTGAAGTCATCTTAATACGAGGTGCAGATTTAGAAAGATTTAGAGTAAATTAATGATAAAAAGTTTTAACTATTCTGAGCTTTAAGGAGTTCCTTGTTTGGTAGAGGCAGAAGACCAGTAAATCAAATAAATACTTAACAAATTACGTGGAAACTGCTGTGAACACATGGGGAGAGTGAAAAATTCTGTCTGAAGGCAAATCCAAAATAAGACTCGAATTACATTTTGACTGAATAGGAGTTCATCACAAGAATGGGTAAGGGGTACATAAGGGGTATAGCAGGTCAGGAAGACACGCAGTGTGTGCAAAGACTTACGAGTTCAGAGAACTGCAAATAGTTCTGCCCATAAACTAGAGATGTGAACCTAGGGAAAGAGAATCCATGTCAGGACAGGCCTTGCATGGATGTCACTGAGTCTGATATTTACTCTGTATGTGATGGGGAACCACACAGAATTTTAAACAAGAGGCTCACATAATCAAATCTGTCTCATGGAAAACATTTTTTTGGTAGTTGTGTAGGAGACAACAAAAGTAAGAAAAGGGAACAGAGACAGACAGACAAGTGAACTAATCCTTTGGGATAAAGATGCTAAGTGGCTGACTAAAATCATAGAGAAGGCCAAGGGAGTAAGATATGAAGGTATTAAGGAGAGGGAAGAGACACAACTTGGTGGCTAACTGGGTATAAAGTGTGCAAGAAATATTAATCATGACTCCTGGGTTTCAAGCTCACACTTCTACTTGACGATACTACCATCTGTGGGAACAGGGAAGAAAATGGTAAACTACTATCAGAGAAGAGGAGTTGGTTTTTAAACATGCTGGGGTTAAGGCCTCTCTACCAAAAATGCAGGCCACAGTCTGTAGGATCGTTAAGAAATGCAGAATCTCAGGATGCAAACCATATTTACAGAGTAACACTCTGCATTTTAACAAGATCCCAGGTGATCGAGGTGACACATATGTACACTGCTTTAAGATACTATGAGCCACGCAAGGGGAAATGCCGATTTGCAGTCAGAAATGTGATACCTAACAAAAGAAAGGTTTGATTTAAAAATACAGATTGAGTCATCAGGTAAACACTGCTGCTGTAACTAAGGGAGCAGGATATCATTCAAGACAGTAAGAAAAAAAGAAAACATGAACACAGACCCGAACACTAACGTTGCAAGTGTGTGTGGTAGACGAGACGCCAGGAAAGGAGAATGGGAAGACTTGATAGCGCAAATGAAGAGGAGAGTTTCAAATGCTACAGAGTCAAGTAAGAGGTCATAGCCAGGAGGAAAAATGGCAGAAAGAGAAGCCAGCCTGTCACAGACTGAGGAATGGCTGGCTGGGAGCAAATAAAATTTTGCATACCATGAGGAGTCAGGCTGCAGCTATAACTGATGTGCTGATTTGAACTGTTTTTTTTTTTTTTAAAGATGGCCAATAAATGAGTATGTAAATACCTGTTGGTTAGTAACTGAAACTTATTAATGAAAGAGAGAGTATAAGATAGAACCACGATACCCACCATTTAATATTCTCAGTACTGGAATAGTGCTTGACATATAACAAGCACTCAATAAATATTCACAGAATTAGTGAACGACTTACTCTGTATGTTGGTGCTGGACACACATTAAGTGATTTACATGTTACCTCACTTAATTCTCAAAACAGTCCTGTAAGATAGGTATTAGCCAATTTTATACCATCTATTAACCCATTTTATAAATGAGAAAAATTGATGAAGACAGTACCAATGACTCAGTATTCCTTCCAGCAAAACTCCAAGGTCGCATCATAATCCTCGGCACCACTACCCAGTCAGCCACAGTTGGTCTGAAGTGAAAAGCTATTTGCTATCTCAGTTCTACATTATTTTAAAATTCCTGTGTCTGAAGGTTTACGATTCTAATACAGAGGCTGGCAAACTACGGTCTGTAGGCCATACCTGGCCTGCCTCCTTTTGTATACAAAATTTTGAACACAGCCAGACATATTCATTTAAATATTTTCTATGGACGCTTCCATACCACAAAAGCAAAGGTCAACAGTTGCAATGGAGACCTTGTTGCCTATAAAGATGAACATTTTTACTATCTGAACTTTTACAGAAAAAGTTTGCCAAGATCTACAAAACTAGGAAAAATTCACATTTTTTGAGACAGACAGACAGACTACAGACATATCCTTAACATGGTAAGACTCATGCTTGAGAAAGAAAGCATACTTACTTAACATCATCACTTTTGATGTCATCATAAATGATAAAAAAAAAAACCACTAGGTCCAATTATGAGGAATTATTACATATATTGCCTTCCCTACTTAAACAACCAGAACATGGAAAATGATCTGGGAATTTCCCTCCCTCCTCTACAAAGTTATTTAATTTGGACAACACATTTCAAATTTTAATCCTTCTCTCTTCTGGAATAATTTAACATTATTTTTTTCTCTGTTTTATGACATGGCTAATTTAAATTAAGTGAACTTAAAAAATATTAGCTCCTCATGGGCTCAGATATTGGTATTATACATAATTATATTAAATATGGTTATGGATTATAGAAGTAATCATTTTAATTTAAATAAGCTTGTGCTAATTAAATATTTACACACAGAATTAAAATCCAATTGTTTTCAGAAGGAAAAGATCGTATGACTCAATGTACCCACAGGTTTAATAATTTAACTATACATAAGAAATATGTATAAAAAATTAAGTTGCACTCCAAGGATGAATAATCTACAATTCAATCTTTTAAAGACTCAACTAGCAACTGTAGCAATGATTATAATGGACGTAGTAAACTTGATATCACCAACAGAACAGCTAATTGCAAGCTACTCTTGACCTCATGAAAATCTGAGTCACAAAAGATTATTAAGTCAGTAAATATGAATAATCAATATATTTAAAAAGGATATGTAAAAACTTTTTAGGAGTTAGAATGCTCACACTGACAACTTTTATTAAAAAAGCCAAAACAACTCTGGTACACTTCTGAGTTGAAGTGTCTGAGGCAAGATAAATCACAGAGTAAGGAATTTTCTCCCTAAGCAGAAGAAGTTAATGTTATATTCTGTGTTACATCAGAATATGCACTTATGCTAACAAACAATGTATTTAATTAGACATGCATCTGCTTTAGGTCTCATATACAGTGTCCCCAAGTTTAACTATTCAATTTTGTTTCTATGCCAAAAATGAGCAATATTTTATTATAAACAATTCCTGGTTAGCAATAAAGGGCATGTACTAATATAGGCAATTTTATAAAATACTAAACCCAAGAAATTCTCTTGCCATTAAGTAAACAAGGCAAGCAATCATGGGAAAGGCAGCAGAAACAAAAACAGAATGAGGTATATAAATAGAACACTTATGTATTTCAGTTAAAAAATACCCCAAACCCAACTTCATTATGTTTAGACAAAGTTCCATTTCATAAAACTGATTTTCAAGTGATGTGCAAAGACAGAATGGAAAAGCTTTAGTCCAAGTCTTTTTGAAGATACAAAGCTCCATTACTGTTTGATGTCAACCAAAAGAATACACTTTCACAATTACCTTTTCACATATTTATCTTTAATTCCTGTGAAGATACACATGTATGACTTCCTCTCTTCTGCACCTCAAGTTCTACGGCAATTAGTTCTCTTCTTGATTTGTCTACTCTCACTTAATGCAACTGTTCCTTAGGGGTTTTATATAAATCAATTTACATTTAAAATATACTAGATGATATATTATTTAGAAATATTATATTTCCATCTAGTAAAAGACAGTTTTTCATAAAATTCATACTTGGTTAAAAAACAAAAAGCTCTCCTTTTAAGAAAATAACCATTTCATCATGTGTTGTATTTAAATCTAAATTTCGTATTTTACGATTGCTTAAAGTAACCTAATATTCAACAATTCCTATCAAACTCCACCTCTACAAAAACATGCAGAGAGAATTCATATACTACTGAGAAAATATAACCTTACAGGTTCTTATTCTTGGGAATATTTAATGAAAATTATTCTTATGAATTGCTGACTTTAAATTATTAACTGGAATTTTACTAGAGTTAATTTTATGTACCTTGGACTTGAGGGAACCTCCCCAATTTTCATCCACAGACTTCAAGAATAGCTCCTGCATACAGCTGCAAAAGGAAAAACAGGAGTTAAAAAAACTGTATAAATTTAAAAAATACACAGGTATAAATATAAAATTTTATAGCATAAATGTTAAAATTAAGCAGATATACAGATCAAACAAATATCAGAAGAGAAAATGGAGATCTTACATATTAAATAGCAGAGGAGTTCAAGCCCTACTTTGAGTATTCTTAAACTTAGCCAAAAAGATGGAAGGAGATATGGAGACTTGACAATGAACCTGAATAGGTAACTTGTCCTAGGAATTTACTCACAAAGAAGGACTTCCTACGGTTTTTTTAGGATGCTAAGTTGAACACATGTATATATCCATCTATTCAACATAAATACTTAATGAGAATTCTTTTTGGTTGGTTTTAAAATTGAGTGATCGATGTTTTAAAATTAAACAAAACTCAATACCTTTAAAAAAGTAGAGTTTAAGTACTACGTAAAGATATTATAGACAAGCCAGTAAAATCTCATTATAAAGAACCTGAATGCAAATATTTCCCTTAATGAAATTCAGCTGAAATGGATTCAATGGTAAATACTGCTTTTCTAGCTATAGAACCTGTGTATTCTCTTTATACTAAAAGCTCATTATAAAAAACTCAGATGCAAATATTTTACTGCAATGAATTCAGCTGAAATGGATTCAACAGTAAACATCACTTTTTTTGTAGCTGTAGAGCCCTGCCCATTCTGGTATTGACTTGGGAATGCCTTGAGTCCAAGAGAAGGCAGGCAATTATAAGAACATACTATATCCATTTTATTTCTTCTTAGCTTTTAGGCTTTTTTTTTTTTAAATTGTAGGTCCAAGAGTTAAAGATGGATTTTATTTTCCAAGTTCTAAAATAGCACAAAAATCACATGCACTACGCATGTTTACTTTAGATAATACAGAAAAGCACAAAATAGAAATTTAACAATCACTTTAATTCCAACTCCCCTGAAATAATGACTTTTCAATAATTTGGTGATTCTGGGCTAGCTCAGTAACAGTTCTTAAGTTTTAAGGGGCTCAAAGATACTGAGAATCTTATGGAATTTGCCTTACTCCAGGCTGTTCATGGATTCTTTGAAATCACTGATGGATTTCAGATCAAGAACTCTGATGATCTTTAAGATTACTGAATATGATTTGGCTAGTCTTGATTAGACAGCCCCTCCCCTTCCCAAGTCTTTAATTAAAAAATATAAGACCATGTTACCAATAAGGTCATAAAAAGATGTTCAGCATCACTAATCATTAGGGAAATGCAAATCAAAATCACAATGAGATACTACTTTACACTCTTGAGAAGCTATTATTTCAGAAAACCAGAAAACAACAAGTGGTTGGCTGGAATGTGGAGAAAATGCACTCAGTGTGCACTGCTGTTGGGAATGTAAAGCAGTGCAGCCACTATGGAAAACAGAATGGTGGTTCTTTAAAAAATTAAAAATAGAATTATATGATCCAGCAATTCCACTTCTAGGTATATATCCAAAAGAACTGAAAGCAGGGACTCAAACAGATATTTGTATACCAACTATTATTCACAATAGTCAATAGCTGGAAGAAATCCAAACGTCTATGAACAGATGGATGGCTAAGCAAAACGTGGTATATACATGCCATGGAATACTACTACTCAACCTTAAAAAAGGAAGTAAATCATTACACGCTATAACAAGGAATAACCTTGACAACATTATACTAAGTGAAATAAGGAAGCCACAAAAGGATAAATACTGTATGATTCTACTTATATGAAGTACTCAGAGTAGTCAGATTCAGAGACAGAAAGTAGAATGGTGGTTGTCAGGGGCTAAGGGAGGCAGGAATAGAAGTTATTGTTTAATAAACACAGTGTTTCAGTTCGGGAAGATGGAAACGTTCTGGAGACAGAAGGTGATGGAGGTTGCATGACCGTGTGAATGTACTTAATGTCACTGAACTGTACACTTAAAAATGGTTAAAATGGTGAATTTTATGTTCTGTATATTTTACCAGAATTAAGAAAATAAAAAAACTGTAAAGCCATATTAAAATTTCGTTACTAGGTTTATCTTTTATTTATAAGTTGATGATCCCCTGGGAGTTCTCAGTGGAGACCCCATTACTTTATGTAATGGTATTTCTCTACATCACTGTTTCTCAATATTCTTCATTATCATGACATGTTGAAAATAATAATTGTTTGGAGTACTAGGGTAAGAGGAGGAGGCGGCTAATAACTAGAGATGACTAGCCTGGGAGCCCCTGCTCATCCCAGCCCCATCTGGTTGTTCCAAGGATTGATGGTCTCAGTATCCTAGCACACTTGTAACCCATTCATGGAAAGGCCTTCTCTGCACCACAAAACATGGACTCATTAATTAAAGATACTAGGAACATACTCTTTAATGAACAGGCAGCTTAGATGTGAGCTTTGCAAGGAAAACTTGTTTATCTCCTTCTCTCACTAGGAGACTCCTACTAGGAGTTACTCTCCTAGTAAACTTACACAGAATTCTGCCCTCGTCATAATGTACTATAAATATTCCATAACTTGACTGTGGACAGGAAATGTCTTATTTAATCACAATTCTCCTCAGAAATGGACACAAAGCCGTTCAATATGTGTGTGCTGAATGGACAGAATTATTCACTTAACAGAATTAAATGACTCTTTTTTTCATCATGTAATTTTAAAGCATTTCAAGCTCCTTTGACATATTTTGCAGATTATGCTTAGTTCCAGTCTAGGGAAACCAAAATGTAACTCAAAGCTGCTTAACATTATTAAAATTCAATTCTAAAAGCATTAATTTGTGATGCTAGTTTGGCCTTTTTTACTAATGAATTTATAGTGTTCATAGGAAAACATTTGTTTTTCATGGTGAATAAATAAACAACTACAAGTTGCGGTAAATTTTCAATTACTTGTAATCATAAGCATCTCTGGCAACACACAAATTCACACAAGGAAATATACGCTACTTAGAATTCCTCAAGGGCATAAAGTATGAAAGGATTAAAAAAGGTTAAAACTTGAAATTTCCTTGAATTTCACCTTTAGCACTTTTACTTCCTAAAGTAACATCACTGGCATACAAAAACACTGACCTTCAAACATTTGTGGAAAAATACCAACAGAAGAGAAATCAAAGAACAAGTTACATCACTTTTACACAGCAAGCTTAGAGAGCAAGCCGGCAGGCTTCTTTCCTGTACGCACTAGAGAAGCCTTATTTGTACAATCTAACTCCCGGCAGTATTCCATTAGGGTCATATTATACTGGCCCAAATAATTTAAACGGAAATATATGAACGCCTTTAGAAAAATATGAGAATGATACACAAAACTGCATTTTCCCCTTCGGAATCCACACCTATTTCCATATTACTTATTATTGCCAGGTTTTCCTAAACTTCAGATAGGGTCCTCTGGGTGGGAATCAGAAATATCTAACGGCTTCAGCTCTAGAACCAAGTTACCTTATTTGTAGCAGGATTTTTTAATATGCTAATTTCCCTCTCATTTAAAAATAATATTTTTAAATTCAATTTCAGCTTTGTGGGTGGCTAACTTTTTCACAATTTAAATAAGTATATTTTAAGCATTTCCAAGATTATTTGCACCTATCTCAATTTTAGATTCTGTACATTTCACATATTTTCCTAATAATTTGGGACAATGTCCTCCCTTTATCGCAGAAGGATTTCCCTGGTAATTTATTGTTGGAATATGATTTTTTCCCACTGGACCAACCTGTTGTTATAAAATTTTAATAAGGGTTTATAATAAGGTTTTCCCATATAGAAAAAGGCCAAAATATTTATTTTGTAGTGATAATGTTGCTATAATTAAAGTCTAATTATGTGCCATAAAATGGTTCAGATTTAACAGATGCTGTTTTTCACCAGGTAGCTGGATTCCTAGATAGTTTAACTTATAAAATCAAAGGCAACACATGTGAGTTATGTAAATTTTCTGAAGACTCTTTAAAAGGTGTTGCATTCTTTTTAATTATTATTTTTTGGGGGGAGGAGGCAATTAGGTTTGTTTCTGTATGTATGTATGCATGCATGTATTTATTTATTTCTTAATACAGGTACTGGGAATTGAACCCAGGACCCTGTGCACGCTAAGCACAGTGCTCTACCACTGAGCTACACCTTCCCTGCAAAGTGTTGCATTTGTTAACTTTTACTGCTACCATCATTCCACCACCATCACAGCAAATCTGTAAACCTAGTCCAAGTCAGAAATATTCTACTACTTTCCAACATAAGCACTTAATATATTTTTGTTGGTGATGAAATCTATGGCTCTAAAGAAACTTGACTATAACCAAAACCTTGAAATAAACTATTTAACCTGAGTCAAAACCTAAAGACAGCCAATCACAAACAACCAACTAGGCTTTCCGAAGAAAGGCAACCAATTAATTTACAGCCAGTCAAAAAATTTCCTTGCTTTGCTCTGCATCTTTTCTGTAAGTTTTGCCCCTAACTCCTGTAGGTGGGGCATTCTAATCAACCTCCAGTTTGGTACTGCTCAATTGGAATCGATTTTTGCACAACCTATTAAAAGTTTTAATATGCTTCAGTTTATCTTTTAAGAGTATAGTGAAAAAAGCTCAAGTTATAAAATCAAATGTGTATATGGTCCAATTGTGGTTCTGCCACTTACAAGCAGCATGTCCCCTTGGATAAGTCATTCTCTTCAAGCTTCAGTTTATAGTTTAAACAAGAGATATTCCCTGCCTTCCAGAATTAATAAAAGGAGTTAAAAAAAAAAACCCAAACATGCAAAAAGCCTGGATTCTTCAGATGCTCAATAACAACAGCGAATATTACAGTATTTTCTTTCACACTATTGGTTATGGTTATGTAAGCTGTGTACTTGAAACCTACTTTCACAGAGCTTTCTGTTCAGGGGCTATTCAGGGCTATTGTTCACTGTTCCCCTATAATTAGAATGGCCACTTCAAAATTTCTCAAGCTTTCAAATTCAAATTACCTTAGAGCAGTGGTTTTAACCCTGACCGTACAAGTATATTACCCGGGAAGATTCTGAAAATTACTGCTCCCTAGAACCCACCTCAGTCCAAGTAAATCAGGATAGCTGGGGGTGAGATCCAGGCATCAGTATCTTAATTATTATTACTAATTTTAAAGCTACCCAAGTGATTGTAATGGGCAGTCAAGGATGAGAATCACTGCCTTGGACTATACTCAACTATTAATGAGGCAAAAATTACACAACAATCAAACAATAGGCTTTTGCTCAATAGACTAAACCAAATCAATTCTAAAAGCTAAGCCAGGTAAACACTGACTAAAGCAAGACTAATGCTGTGAGACTCTTGTTCTTCTTCCCTTAATGAAGTACTGCTTGCAGTCATACATTCTTATTTTTGAAATCTTTTATTTAAAGCAAAACATTAGAAAAATAACTTTGACTATATATAATAGCAATATGATGAAATGCTCTAATGTTAAGTAGCAAAAGGGAAAATTTTGTCTGCTAAACAAAATTCAGATCTGAGGAGTAACTATTTCACAGGTCTTCTGAAGGTTTGCTCTTAAATAAAATGTACAAACTTTAAAATAAGAAGTATGACTATAATATGATGAAAGCTATAGATATTAGAGATAAATGAAAAGCAATTATGATATATCCAAATACATGTGAGCCACGCTGCCAAACACTAATCGTATCCAGCGTAATTTCTTAAAGTCAACTTTACTCCTTTCACACACAGATCTTCCTATAACCCTATCATAAGTTAAAAATGCATTAATATACTTAACATACCGAACATCATAGCTTAGTCTAACCTACCTTAAATGTGCTCAGAACACTTCCATTAGCCTACAGTTGGGCAAAATCATCTGACACAAAGCCTTTTTTTATAATGAAGTGTTGAATATCTCATGTAATTTAGTGTGAGTATCTCATGTAATTTAGTGAACAGTATACTGAAAGTGAAAAATAGAATGATTATATGAGTACAGATGGTTGTAAATATATTGGTTTTTTCACCCTTGTGATGGAGTGGCTGACTGGGAGCTGTGGCATCATAATACTGTACTGTGTACTGCTAGCCCAGGGAAAAGATCAAAATTCAAAATTCAAAGTACAGTTTCTACTGAACGTGTATTGCTTTTGCACCATCATAAAATTGAAAAATCATAAGTCGAACCACTGTAAGTTGGGGACCATCTGCAGTGGAAAAATACATCATGTATAAGCTATTTTTAGCAAAATTTAGCTAGTTAATCCTCAGGGAAAATGTTTCTACTTAAAACCACGAGTTCTAACTAAATCCAACTATTGAGCTGCTGATGTTTTAAATTTTAATTATCATCATCAAGTCATTCCTATATTTTCTGATATTTTAAAAAATGCCTGTAGTGCTAGAAACAATAAGTCTCCAATTAGACATGAACAAATAATTAGGACACTAAATTTTTTGGGACTTCGTAGTAAGCTTTCGTCAAGATTTCACTTTAAGTCACTGAAGAGCAGATGTATAAGGTATTTATTGACACTTTCATACACACTCTGACTGCTGACATTCTTGCATAGGAATAATGAGTGAATATGCAGGATTAGGGGAATAAGTTAAGCTTTACAATTATAGCAAACCAAGCTGTTAAATATAACTCTCTAATATTATACCTGAGATTAAACTATTCATTTTTAAGTGCTTTCTACTGAACTCTCAAAAAATACAAAGCAATGACTATGCCTAAGGAAGCTCCATAAGTTTAAAACTTAATCTCCTACACTGTTATTCCTTTTTTATTTTTAGTGTCTGCCTTGAGATTGAGAAAACTACAAAACTAGCAAGATAATATCTACCTTAATTTAAATTAGGCTCTAAAGAAGGTAAAAATACACTGGGGGAATTTTTCCCTAAAGATGCAACTGCTTTTCCAAAAATGCTCAATGAAAATGTACCCAAAAAAAGTTTCTTTAACATCACCACAATCTAAACTAGACCATGAAATCTGAGGGAAAAAAGGAGGAGGCTTCTTTCAATACTGTGATGAGGAACAGAATTTGTATATACCTAAAACAAAGAGAATTTTATCTGCAAGAGGTTAAGACTGTAAGGATGAGAATTTCACCTGGAAACAAATATACCCACAGATACAGACACATACATACTCCCATACATACTTTAGCTACAAGTATGAATAATTCAGGGTATCACTTCTACTGCTACCTAGGGAATCTCATACAACGAAAAAAATTATACAATGTTACTGTATTTCCTGAGGTCAAAATACTCAGAGAATGGTAAAAATGACCCTAAGCTTAAATATTTTAGTAAATAGTTTTTAAATAAGATCAACTAACCAATCAGTATTATAAGTATTATAAGTAAAAATATTTTTGAAAATGGTAAGCTATTTAGTACAAGTACTCAATAATAAAGAAAAAGCAATGTCTCTTTAAACCTAAAATGTTTGAAAATTATAACATATTCCTGTTAATTTGAAAAACTGAGATCCTGTTAAAATAGAGTTCAACACCCAAACATTCAATAGCCTCAAAAAACAAACATGAAGGTGCCATATATGGCAGCAAAGCTGCTTTTCAACAGAGAACTGATTGTTTTGTGTTAGTGGTGCTACTCCCACTCTAATACTGAACATCGCTGTTTGTCAAAAAAGGAGACAACTATGATCATCTTTAAGAAAGGTTACAAGTATCTGAAATAAAGAGAAACAATGGCACAAATTAAATGATGATTTCGTTCTCTTAAAAATCAAAGAATGTAATCATGTAATATATTTTATATTTAAGAACAGATTTTAAAAAAGCAATAGTAATCCGAAAGTTAAATAGTATATAAAACTTAAGCAGTATGACACTAGAACAAAAGAAACTAGATCACGCCACATATTTTTATTTTTTGCCCACTCTTTGGATAAGTATACTATCTATTTTAGAATCCATTATGGTGCTCAGATCAAATTCATGTCCTGCTAAATTAAAATTTAACACATATTTCTTCAAAAAGAAAACTAAAAAAGCAGTTTGTAGCTAAGGGATGTATGCTTTATTAAAAATTAACTCTGTTGCTGCCCCTTCTCCCACCCACCTCCACTGGCGTAAGGGGCCACCTTGTAGCTAAGTGGAAGTCTTTTGTAGCCTGTTGGGGTTACCAATTTCTCAAATAAGAATACTGGAAAGCATCCTCACTCATCTCTTTCCTCCTCCAGTTTAGTCAGTCAATAAATCCTGCAGACTTTACTGCCTAAATCTATGTCAGATCTGTTTCTTCTCCATTTTTACTACCAGGGTGTTAGCTTAAGCCCCTGTACCTAGCCTCTGGAAAATGGCAATGCAAGTTCTTTTGCTGACAACAGTATTCCCCTCTGCCTTATCAGCTATCACTTATACCGCCACCAAAATAACCAAAAGTTATTAAAATACAAATCTGATGTCAGTTCATTGTTTATAATCCTTAAATTCTGTCCCCTGCCTATGGACTAGAGTCTAAACCTAACAGGGCACACAGGCCCTATTTACTTAACCATCTTCATTTCTCCTCGTAAAAAGCTATCTGATTTATCTTAGATCGCCATCTCTCACATGATGACTCTGTACCTTTTCCGTAACTTCTTCTGCCAGAGATGACCTTCTCCTAATCATTTTCCATCTTATCATAAGCATCACTTTCTACATAAGCAAGTGGTAATATTTACCTGATCTGTCAAATGGTTATGCCCCTCCTGCGTGCTTTCACACTACACGAGTATTTTATTTACAGCACACATCTCACTGAGTTCTTCAATCAATGCATCTGGAAATAATAAATAAGAAGCAAAACTTTTCCCTTGCCTCCTATCTCTCATTCAATACCTTTTAAGCTGTTTGTTTTTAGTTCTTCTGTTGGTCACATCCATATGATTAATATGGTTAAATCTATAGTGCTTGATTATGTCAATTTTAAGAGATTTATTGATTCCTTCCTCCTTCCAACTTTTATTTCTATTTCTTTTAGTGGTTGTTACATTGGATATTATGTTTTAGCCCAACAAAATATCCTGCCTGCTGCATTCTAGCAGTCCAGTTTCCACGTCTATTTCTTCTTCGCCTCGAGGACAGTGACTTGTCTTATTCTGGCATTCTCAGAGACTATACTGAGAAGTGCTATTTAGTGTATAAACAAAGTTTCACTCTGAGGTAGGTATGTCTAAGAAATGTAGTTGTAAGACAGCCTGGATATAGATCATGAGTTACCTTAAGGGTTTGTTTTCCTTTTAAATACTACAATCTGCAAATGTGACAGACTGTTTTAAGATGATTAGATAGAAACCAATCCTAATTTGTAAATATCTAAAAAAAAACTGACTGCATTTTTTATATTAAAGGCAGATGAAATTCCACATTTAGAAAATATAAAAATAAATTTAAGTAATATTTTCAGTTCAATTGAATGGCTACACAAAAGAAACTTTAAACTTTTCTTATACAAACCTATGACACATATATTTATTGCCACTTATCAGCTGTACGACTGTAGGCAAGATCTCCATGCCTCAGACTCAGCTATGAAGTGGGGATGATAATGGTACTTACCTGACAGAGCTGTTGTGAGGGTTATATAATTCGCATAGTCTTAGAACAGCGTCTTCATATAATAAGAACGTACTGAATGTCAGTAGCTATTATTATTAAGTAAGTATTTGTGTCATTATTTAGTATTGTTGCTACTCAGGAGTCTTAGCGATTCTTACACTGCATTTGAACTGTTGCCAAACATCATTGAGGTCTTAAAAAAAGCTTCTTTGTGAACAATGTTTTAATATTATAATCTGTTGAATTATATTTTTGTTTCCTTTGAAGAAATCAGTTCATGTATTTGATGCTACAGACACTACCAAAGCGGAGCTATTTTAAGCAACTGTGAAATTTCTTTAGCGACTACAATTTCATGCACAGTTAGCTTAACCTCCATTTCATCCTTCTATGTTTTACACACCAGTAGCATTGGTTCTGATAGGATAAAGATTAAAACTCGCCACTGTTTTGAATAATGCTTTTTAAGATGACTTCTAAGTCACTCTAAAATTGGCTACAAAATTTCCATGTAAATTGAAAATAACTAAATGTTTCAATGTTCTTTTACCAGAATTAAGAAAAATCATGTAATTTATTTAAAATATTTGGTTGGGCCTTAAATAAAGCCAATTTTTTCATATATTATTGAAAAACACCAAGTAGTGGAAGCCATTAGCATCTGTAGTAAACTGAGGAGTAAAGATTTGATAATTTTAAACAGAAACTAGTAATGGGATGGTACTTTAAAAATTTTAAACTATAAATGCAAAAGGGACTTTCAGAAAGCCCTTAATGTTTATGTTTTATGTTTAATTCATTCATTTGCCTACAATAACTCTGTGAAGTAGGAATTACTATTAACATTTTCAAGATGAGAGCCAAACAGTATAGATATTTAAAAACTTGGGGCTCTGCCCAGAAAAAACCCACAGACCTATGGTCAATTAATCTTTGACAAAGGAGGCAAGAATATACAATGGAGAAAAGACAGTCTCTTCAGCAAATCGTGTTGGGAAAACTGGACAGCAGGATGTAAATCAGTGCAGTTAGAACACTTCCTCATACCACACACAAAAATAAACTCAAAATGGCTTAAAGATTTAAATATAAGACACGATAAATCTCCTAGAAGAAAACAGGCATAACACTCTCTGACATAAATCTTAGCAATGTTCTTCTAGGGCAGTCTACCCAGGCAATAGAAATAAGAGCAAAAATAAACAAATGGGACCTAATTAAACTTACAAGCTTTTGCAAAGCAAATGAAACCATAAGCAAAACAAAACGACAACCTATGGGATGGGAGAAAATATTTGCAAATGATGCGAATGACAAGGGCTTAATTTCCAGAATATATAAACAGCTCATACAACTTAACAACAACAAAAAAAAACCCCAATCCAAAAATGGGCAGAACTAAGCAAGCAGTTCTCCAATGAAGACCTACAAATGGCCAATAGGCACATGAAGAAATGCTCAATATCACTAATTATCAGAAAAATGGAAATCAAAACTACAAAGAAGTATCACCTCACACCAGTCAGAATGGCCATCATTCAAAAGCCCACACATGACAAATGCTGCAGAGGCTGTGGAGAAAAGGGAACCCTCCTACACTGCTGGTGGAATGCAGTTTGGTGCAGCCATTATGGAAAACAGTATGGAGATTCCTCAAAAAACTAAAAAGACTGACCATATGATCCAGCAATCCCACTTCTGGGCATACATCCAGAGGGAACTCTAATTCAAAAAGATACATGCACCCCAATGTTCAAAGAAGCACTGTATACAATAGCCAAGACATGAAAGCAACCTAAATGTCCATCAACAGATGACTGGATAGAGAAGCTGTGGTGTATTTTTACAGTGGAATACTATTCAGCCATAAAAAGAATAAAATAATGCCATTCGCAGCAACATGGATGGACCTAGAGACTGTCATTCTAAGTGAAGTAAGCCAGAAAGAGAAAGAAAAATACCATATGATATCACTCATATGCGGAATCTTTAAAAAAAAAAAAAGACACTATGAACTCACCTACAAAACAGAAACAGACTCGTAGACATAGTTAACAGTCTTATGGTTACCAGGGAAAGGGGGTGGGAAGGGATAAATTTGGGAGTTTGAGATTTACAAATGTTAGCCAATATATATATATACAGACTTTAAAAAGGTTTCTTCTGTATAGCACAGGGAACTATGTTCAATATCTTGTAATAATCTTCAATGAAAAAATATGAAAATGAAAAAAAATAAAGAAAAAAATAAAAACTTGGGGCTTTGGAGTCAAACACTTGAGATGAAGTCAGGTTCTGGCCAGATTACACCCTAGCTTCCTTCACTGTTAAATAGGGATAATACTATTTACATTACAGAGTTGTTGTGAGGATTAAAGATAATGTAGGTAAAACACTTCAGCACATAACCAAGGTAAAATAACAACTAAAAGGTGAACCAGTGTAATTATTACAACAAAACTGAAGATCCCAGAGTAATTTGTTGGCTCAAAGTCACAAAAGCCATTGAGCAATGAAGCTGAGATTAAAAATTCAACTCTTTCAAAAACTTTTATATAAAAGGAAGAAGAGGATAAACTTCTAATGAACCATACACATGTTGATATTACCTGGTCCTGTCTCCGGCTTGCAGTAGTGCATGTTTATGTGAAGGCAGAATATTATACACACAGAAAATGGAATGTTGCTACACAAAGCTGGTCAATTAACATTAGTCTAACTCCAACTAGGTAATGGAGTGGGAAGTGGAGGGAATCTAAAACTATATTCTTAAAATTACTTTATGTACTACTTAAGGTCTGTTTATTTAAAGCTGGGGTAATACAATCATTATGGAAGACAAATATTTAAACTTTCTAATATTATCCAAAAAATAGATTTTTCAGTGAAAATAGAATTCCCTTATCAAATACCTTAACTGTTGATTTATTTTCCAGAACCAGTAATGGTATGATTTGGTGACCTGCAGCCTAGGACTCCACTGGTATTCTGTGAGTGGGACCAAGATGTTCCAAATTCAAATAAAAGAAATCTCTTCTCAATCTGTAGTCTTAAAAAAAAATTCACTTTTAAGCTCTTCTCTTCCAAAATTCTCTTAAACCTCTGAAATCTGTTACTTAGTATTAGATTAAAAATATAAGTAGCAGAGGAATGTTAGTAGGAAAGTTAGAAATAACTGTGATTAGTTTGACAGCCTGCTGGTTTTGCAAAGTGATTATTTTTGTAACTCAAACATATAGTTCAATTTATTTTCTGTTATTTCTGATTTCAAAGAATACTGCATGTCTTCTACCTGATCTGCCATCTGAAAAAGTTTGAAAGTCAACAATATACTTTATTTTAAATTGACTTTAAAATATGGGTCTCATTCAATTTTCAGGATAGACTGTCCTAATAAAACTGAGTTCCACTTTACCAATGATTTTGAGTATTCTTTAGTGGAAAAACCTTTTCTCTTCAAATGCAGTCTTTCATATGATATTTTAAAATGATTAACAGGGTACACATTTTTAAAGTTCAAATTTGCACTTTTCTCCTTACTAAAAATGTGTCAAATTCAAAATTTTGAAATTTAAGGTTATGTTTGACATAATTTATTTCTGTGTTTTGTTGCATATCAGCAAGTAATTACAAACAGTAAAAGTTTTCATACCACTAATTCTGTCATCACAGGATATTTCCTCCTGATTCAGCTGATCCAGGAGTTTGAAAGTGGAATAGTAAGAGAATTTTGTTCCAAATGTTTTTTAACATTTTTTATTGATTCATAATCACTTTACAATGTGTGTCAAATTCCAGTGTACAGCACAATTTTTCAGTTATACATGAACATATGTATATTCATTGTCACATTTTTTTTTGCTGTGAGCTACTGTAAGATCTTGTATATATTTCCCTGTGCTATACAGTATAATCTTGTTTATCTATTCTACAATTTTGAAATCCCAGTCTGTCCCTTCCCACCTCCCGCCCCCTTGGCAACCACAAGTTTGTATTCTATGTCTATGAGTCTATTTCTGTTTTGTATTTATGTTTTTTTTTTTAAGATTCCACATATGAGTGATCTCATATGTTATTTTTCTTTCTCTTTCTGGCTTACTTCACTTAGAATGACATTCTCCAGGAGCATCCATGTTGCTGCAAATGGCATTATGTTGTCGCTTTTTATGGCTGAGTAGTATTCCACTGTATAAATATACCACTTCTTCTTTATCCAGTCATCTGTTGATGGACATTTGGGCTGTTTCCATGTCTTGGCTATTGTAAATAGTGCTGCTATGAATATTGGGGTGCAGGTGTCATTTTGAAGTAGGATTCCTTCTGGATATAAGCCCAGGAGCAGGATTCCTGGGTCAAATGGTAAGTCTATTCCTAGTGTTTTGAGGAATCTCCACACTGTTTTCCATAATGGCTGCACCAAACTGCATTCCCACCAGCAGTGTAGGAGGGTTCCCTTTTCTCCACAGCCTCTGCAGTATTTGTCATTTGTGGACTTTTGAATGATGGCCATTCTGACTGGTGTGAGGCGATCCCTCATTGTAGTTTTGATTTGCATTTCTCTGATAATTAGTGATATTGAGCTTTTTTTCATGTGCCTATTGATCTGTTCCAAATTTTTATCACTGGCAAATCTAATCCCTAGAAGATCGGAACTAGTATTATCCTTGATGTGTAAATGAGGAAACAGGTACAGAGTGATTAGTAATTTGTTCAAGATATGAACTTGAGGAGTGGAGGTAGTTTCCTATCAGAGCCTGTGCTCTTATTAATCACTGCTCTCAACTCTCCCAATCCAGTCAATACTGAACGAACAGCAAATTAGGTTGAAATAATTCACTTATTGGTTCATATATATGAGTAATTCGGCTAAGTGGATTCTTTCCTCCCAAACCTTCAGAATAGTAGTTCAGAGATAAGGCAGATATGAATGCAAAAGAACAGAAAGAACTAAAAACCAATTAAATCAAAATAATTTGAAGGAAGAAAAAAGACAGCAGTTGAACTACAAGGATTCTGGTGAAGCCACGATCTTAAAAAGAACGAGTAGTAGGTAAGGAAATATGGGCATATAAACAAGGAGAAATACAAAAGTTATACAGTAATAATGTTTGGAAGAAGCTGAAATCATTAAGATATGAAAATCTTAAATGAATGAGACAGAAAAAAAGCACCTAGCTCACAAAGTTCAAATTCACAGAGCTGGGAATATAAAAAACATGAGAAAAATAACCCATCTATTATAAGACTACATTTAATTTTATAAATCTTAGAAAATAAGTCAAAAGATTCTTAACAGAAAATAAAAGTGAATTGATCCCCCATCCCACCACAGAAAATCCCCAGAAACTTTTAACTCCTTGAAAAATAATGTTAGTGGTCAGACTGGAATCACTAAAAATTTGTGCTAAATAATTAACATCTCCCTTTTAGATAGATTCAGGAGGCTTATGAAATCCTTAAAATATAGAAATGAGAGTCCTATATTTATAGTTAGATAAATAATTACAAACAAAATATTACTAATAAATAACTGACAATATGAAGACAAACTTTCTTATTCTTTGTATTTAGGACATACAAGTTAAATATATGAAAAAGGTATTTACAAGCATCTACAAAGTTCAAGTATATTTTCAAAATAAATTTTTAAAAAAGTGACCTACTCTAACCTATTCTTAGTAAAAACAATCTTATTCAAGGACAAAAACTTGTGAAATACTGTAAGCTAAAGGCTGGGGATTCAGAAACAAAAAGTAGTCCTGGACCACAAACAGCATAATATACTGGCAGAGAAAGAAAAACCAAACAACAGATACACTATAGTGGGGGTAAGTGCACATCAAGGTGTCCTCACGTGCTCTGGGAATACAGAGGTGTAGCTAACCTAACTTGGGAGTGGCAGTGGTAGTGGGTAAGGAAGAAAAATGGGAAGATTTCCCAGAATAGGAGGCACTTAAGCTAAATCTTTAAAATGGCTCAAGCAGAAGTGGTTTACTCTAGTAACTGAAGGAAAAATAGCCTGTTCTGTACCTGAGAGTTGCTTCATCTGTCTGCTCCCTAGTGCAACACTCCACACAGCTACTGTGGCACTAATGGTTCTTACATTATTCCATAATCCTAGCTAACAACTGGTTGGTGAGCCAACTTGAGCCAGCAGTAATCCTTGTCTAAAATATTTCAAAAATGTAAACGGGGAAGAGTTAGTCCTTTTCTGGTGGGAAAAGCTATGAGATAAAACATGCAGGAACTGGCAGTTACTATATATTCCCATCACATGGAAAAAGCCAGTCAGTAGTGGAAAAAAGAATGAACCCATCCCTTCCATCTTAAGATTCTACACACAGAAAGCTGAAGTCACTTGTGCTACTTAGTAATATTAACTGTATAAAAATACCACCAAGATTTAAATATTTTTTCCTTCATTAGTTTCTTTTTCTCTTAAGCTACAAATTCCTACACTCTTCATAATTCAGTCAACATCCTTACTAATGTTTGTCAGCAGTACCTAGGCATACAGTTATGAGCAAAACTAGTGAAAATAGTAGTAAAGTAACTTATCAAAAAAATCTCATTCTAGCTAGTATTTGTGAGGCTTACTTAGGCTATTTGTGATTAAAAATGGAGGAAAAAATACAAGAGCAAATAAAAATAATAATGGAATATTTATTTGCAGAATGATAAAGGATTTCAAAGACATTTTCTGCTTTTATTGTAAATTTTTTTTTAACCAAAGTTTATGCTTCTGCCTATCAAAGGCTAAATTCAGCCTGCTAAATGAGTAAGCATGCAAAAAATGATCGGCCTCATCCTTGAACAAACCTATAAAGTATGCAACTAAGTGAGAACCAAAATGAGTATTCAGGTAACATTTCCTCATTATAAATTGCTAAAACATTCCCGTATATAAAACACAATTTCTCTCTTCTAAAGAATTTATATTCCCAATGATTTACAACACACACTGCCATGTTTAAGGACTTTTTAATGTTTTTGATGTAAGGCACTAGTCTAAATACTGCAAATTTTTACTTTCACTAAACTAAGACTAAATTAAATTATGATTTCAAAATTAAGCCTCAAGCCAGAGTTGAGACAGGAAAAATATTGTATATATTGTACCTATGATCATGCACCAATAATCTAGAGAGTAGCACTGTACAGATTAAATCAAGTGTCACTGCTACATTTGAATATGGTTTGCATCTAAATGGAGGCTTACCTAACATGCCATACTTTAATATTTCTAACACTATTTTAAGTGTTTTCCTATGTTTTAGTTCCACTAGGCTATTAAAGAAAACCATTCATTGATTTTGTGCCGCACTGTGCTAGCAAATGCTTAATGAGTATTGTATCTTACAGGTGAGGCACAAGGAGTTAAGGGGAAAAAAACCACTGGGTATAGTATAAAAGATGTATTAGGATACAGGTTCACCTGTACTTAGATACAATAATTATTTCAGATTGTAATTAGTCAGGCATATATTAACTGGTGGACTATTTGCCTACTACTATTGTTGCGCTGTAACTGATGAAAGGTGTGAAAGGTGTCAAGATATCACATGTAGCTCAACTAATAATGAAAACTGCACAGGAATATAACTAATTTGAGAAGCATGTGATCCAAGTTTGGTTCTGCTAAAATTATACTGGGGTACAATAAAGAGTTACTGAGAAAGGGCAATAGGTGAAAGTATTTTTTATATGCACTTGGTTTACAGTTTAGACACATTTGCTATCAAATGGAAGAATTTCTTAATATACCCTTAATTACAAGGATGTGTATGTGATAAAGATTGTTTATTATAAAATACCCCTTGTTATTCATCCTTGTAAGTTTGGTGTCTCAGGAAATAATCATTGTTGGCTGAGTAGTTGTACAGACCATAGAGTAATAGCTTGAAGATGAGAGGATGACACACTTCAGCAATTTGTTGCATGTGAATCTCATTAAGAAAAAAAAAAAACAAAGCAGAAAAACAAGTGGGAAGCGTCCTACAGAACTAGTTAAGTCCTATGTCTTAGATCTCTTTAAAATTTAGATTTTAGATTTAAAATTGAGTCTTAAAAACTTGTTTAGATTTTATTTACCTGCATTAAAGACTAATTTACATGGATGGAAATCTTCTAAACATTAAAACTGATAATTGGTATATGTGAATCAAGAAAATGAAGACATGGAAGCTGCTCTCAGGACACAGGAATTTCAGGTTCACAACAAAGAAGTCAAGTGTCAAATTTTGGTTGAATACTAACATTTTCAAAGCTTGTCTGCTTGCTTTTTCTTTTAGAACTATAAAACTACTCAGTGTTAGAAATAAACCTTTACTACCTAATAATAAGATACAATTACTGTTTGAAAGCTTTACAAACCGTAACGCCTCCAATAGGATTCACAATGTACAACTGAAAGAGAATATTAGAAGGAAACAGAGTGATGCTAACACTTTTTTCTCATCCAAACACAGGGACCTCATTAATTCAGTTTTATTTGGATAATGTAAATGATCTTTTCATGCTACTTTATAAACTAAAGAAGTCTAAGGATATAATGAAAAGATTAAAAAATTGAGGAAGTTTCGTATTAATTTGAACAGCAGGTAAAACCACAGCAGATTGTATTGGATATTACCTAACCTTGGCTGTTTTCAGGTGTTCAAGGTGAGATTAGGTATCTGAAAGTATTGGTAAGAGGTGTGCAAGTTAACAGAACATATCCTTTGTTAGCCAGATTAAAGGTTACAATTTACTGTTGGCACAATTGTGGGCCAGGTAATAGGTGCTCTACTTTTACCTCAAATTTCATTATAAGACTGGATTCTTATAAATGAAATAAAAGCATCACATTATTCTTTGGCTTCATGTGGCCAGAAGTGAGGAGGAGTGGATAGCTTTAGGATCTAAGCATGCTATAGCAATTCTGCTTCCCCTCTGCTGGACTGCCATGGTAGGATGGTGTCCCAGTATGTAACCATACTTTTCCTTCTTATTTGCTTTGATTGACCCAATGGGCCAGGCCAGAAATCAACTGAGTTTCCAAAACTACAAGATGTAAAAGCTAAAGACTTCTTTATTTAAGCTGACTAAGCAACTTAATATTTCACCTTACCTCAACTAAACCGTCTAATGGAAGAGAGATATTAGAAATACCTTTTTGGTTTCAAATTGTGCTTCTTCCTGGCAGCATCCTCTACAGTCAGGATCCAGCTGAAGAAGGTTGAACTGTCCGAGAAGGTCACAGGAACTGCAGAGCAAGTTGCTGGAGAAGCCTAATTCTCTGCAAGACTCTGATGAAAACTCTGCCCTGAACGCAGACACCTGAAAATAAAAAATAAGAAAACCCCCCATAATTCCACATTTAAATTACAAAGCTTCCAAAAAAGGAGAAACCGGGGTTGTCAAAATCTCACACACTAGTGATGAGTTAGTGAAATAGCCTCATTTGGAGGCAAATGTTTAATTGTTTTTAAACTCTATACTCTTATATGAGTTTTTGGTTTTTCCCACCTCCCACACAAATTTTTTCCTTAAAAATTTGTCATATTACAGCTTGGCTAAAATATGGATTAACAAAAAAGATATTATATGTTATTTTATGAGATGTATTACATATCTTTTGAAGAAAAATGAATTCCATTTCATTTTAAGAACTCAGCACCTGTTCACATGCTCTATGGAGTAACATTAAATTCTAGGTCCATACTATACCCTACAGACTTATCTACATTCATATCTTGCAGGGGGAGGATGCAGAAAGGGATGAAGTGAGGGAGAGCACGAGCACATCAAAAATAAAACATTAGGGTTTAGGTGCTAGCTCCACCAACTACAAGATGCATAGCACTGAGCAAGAACACCTCCCAAAGCTTTGATTTCCTCACTGATAAAGCATGGAACTTCCCACATAAAACAGACAGCGGTAAAGATTAAATGAAATGACTTATGTAAAGTAACCAAACAGAATGACTAGCAAAGAAAAAAAGCCTTCAAGAATATTAGTTGTCTTTCCATATCCATTCTTCTCTCACGTCTCAGTGATGGTGGTACACCTCCATGTCTAAAGTCAGTCCCTCTACTTCTGCTTTAAATTCTATCTCTGTCATTTCCACAGGGATTTAAGTTCACTGATAATTTAAATCGTCAGTGTATTCAAGCTCCATGGTTCTCATGGTCTCTCCCCATATTCTGTCATTTCTGAACTGTTGCTAGTCTGGGTTCTGATCCCACCACACCATTCAGCTAAACTTACTCCAAATCACTAAATGCAACGGCATTCAAAATTGTTCTGCTCCAACTGCTCCTTCCATGACTTGCCCTCCTCCTTCTTCTATGCATCTCTTAAATACTGTTGCTTCCCATTTCTATTTTTGGCATTCTCTTTGCTTTGCATACTTTCTATAGATGACTGCATCTTTTCCATGGCTTCAAATACTCATTTATTGAAAACTTCCAAGCTTCCAAAGCCAATGGCCCACCTGAGGTCTCATTTAGATGTTGCTCAGGCACTGCAAATTCAAACTCACCAACAGGGAAACTTATCTTTTCTTCTTCAATCTATTCCTTCCAGTGTATTGAGTATCTTAGCAAAAAGGCACCATTCTCCTTGACCATGTAGTTGTCCAGGTCAGTCATCCTAGACTCCATACTCTTCACCATTCTTACAACCAATCAGTTAATGCGTTTTGACAATTCTTCTCTTCAACAGCTCTCAAATCTGTTCCCGCCTCAGTACCTTAAGTGGTCAGCTAGTCTTCCCTCTCAGTACTTCTCCAATCCCATTCTACTTTTCAGCTATAACGAATTCCTACAGTACCTGGAAGTATAAAACTTCTACTCAAACATACATTTGCTCATACTTTTTCTACTCTAAGGCTCTTTCTCACCTTTCCATCTTGTTAACTTCTACTTATTTCCAAGACCCTGACTGGTGTCAGTTTTCTTAGGAAGGCTTCTCTAAAAAAAGTCAGATCTCAATCTTTAGTCGCAGACTTTTCTGAGAAAGAAATTTATGCAGAGCTGTAAGACAGCAGCTCTCATAACATCGTACTATGTAAACCTACGATTTTCTGAATCCCCGAAATATTGCAAGGGCATTGAGGACAAGCATTAAGTAACTTCTCTGCATTTCCAGCACTTGTGCTAGTTCTCATGTGTTAAACAAATGAATTGGTCAAAACCACAGCCTCAAGTAGGGAGAATTTCAGATTGTTTGTGATTGGTTGACCTTCCAGACTAAGGAAGTGTGTGCAAACTTTATGTAAAGTGCCATGTGGTGATTATGTTAGGCTTGGGTGGCTATATAGTTTCCAATGCAACTACTGAACTCAGCTATTGCAGCACAAAAATAGTCGCAGACAATAATAAGTAATGGATGTCTGTGTTCCAATAAAACTTTATTTACAAAAGCAAGGCTAGCTGGATTTGACTAATCGATTAGGCAGATTAAAATTCAATGGCATATCCCAAAGTAAAAAACTTTAAGTATTGCTGGCATATTCCTCCAAAAGGCTGACCATCCCAATGGCGTTATATTAAGTCAACATCCTAACTTGATACCTTCCTTGTACAACCATCTTTTACCTTATCTCAGTATTAATGTGGAATATACATCACCTTCAAAACAGATCAAGTATTTCAGTCTAGTGGGAGGGACCTAAGACACTTGCTACTATATTTTGTGTAACTTATCTACTAGTAAAGTGATCTGCTTGATTTATTTCACAGGTTAATATCTATTTTCCAAAGATGGCCACACCAAAATATGTATTTATGCGCACGCACACACACACTATCCTACATATGACTGGCAGTCTTACAGTGAGAAGTGGGAGTCTGTGTTCCCTCCCCTTGAATCTGGGAAGGGGCTTGTGACTGTTCTGATCAACAGAGTGTCAAGGAAATGATACTATGGGTATTCTGTGATTTCTGACGTCAGAAAAAGAAGAAACAATCTCCGCTTGGCTAGTGCTTGCGGGTGCCATGTCTCTGTTTCTCTACTACACTTGACTGTGGAACTCAGCCACCATGCTGGAAGGTGGCCTAAACTACAGAGAGAATGTGGAGAGGCTCATGTGGAGAGCAACTGAGGCCTCCAGCTGACAACCAGCATCAACTACGAGACATGTGAGTAAAAAGCCTTCACATTTTAGTCTTTTAGTCTCAGGCTGAGGTCTGAGACACCATGGAACATACAAGCCATCCTGCTGTGCCCTGTATGAATTGCTGACCCCACAGAATCTGAAAGCAAAATAAACAACTGTTTTACACCACTAAATTTTAGGGTAATTTGTTTTGCAGCCAAATAACTAAATCAAGTAATAAAAACGAAATCACTGTGAAACTGTGAACAGCTTATCTAATGTAAGCAATTGTTACCAAAGCCTGTTTTACAAACCAAGAATCTCAAATACTCATGTGATGGTAATATTTGGTTCTATTCTGGTATTTTCTGAGTACCTACTGACAGGGAGCAAGAACATTCAAAACACATATTTGAGTCTGATAACATCTGGAATCAAATACCAGCACAGAGCAATCTTGTGAGTTTCTGAATAGGAGTAATTACCACTTATCTCAGAGTTTTGAGGATTAAAGGAAAAAAAGTACAGAAAGCATCTAGTATCCTACCCAGTACATAGTGAGTACTTAATGTTAGAATCATTCCCACTTTCCACTGTGAAAGCACACTTAAAAACTGCAAAACACTACTTATTTTTAAATCATTATACTAGACACGGGATAGAGATAAGTGTAGCAGAGACTGAAGGTATCTTGAGTTTCATGAGTAAACTGACCTTTTTTGGGGTCTTCTATCATTGATTTTGCAGACCCACTGCTTTGAATCTAAGAACATTAGAACATATTTTTAACTTCATAGGTAAGTACAAAATGCTAAATAATATAGAAAAGTTCAGAGTTATAAATTATACCCATCCATATTTTTATTACCTAAAATAACTGAATAGCATTTAAATGTGCATAGTAAGGCCAAATATTAAATTTTAAAATAATTAGCTACCCTTGTAACAAAGACAGATTTTAAGGACAGGGTGGGATAACATTGATTGGGATACAACCATTTAACAGTTTACCTTTCTCGAATTCAAAGTAGGATTGACAAGCTAAGAGACTCCTTTGCATTATGTGTTGATTTATTTTTTGATATAACTATGTTCTTTACAAACATAAGGGCTGTTGGCAGGGAAACTGTATTAACTATATTGTAACATTACCTTTTCAGGCAAAAGCCTGATATAGCTATATACTTTATTATACTTACACATACACAAGATTAGTTGTCTCTTAACTTACCTTTATGCATAAACTCATAGGTTTCTCATGTAATTCTAAGATTTCAAATTGGAGGCAAAAGCAAATACAAGGGTTTACAGACAAACCCCATAAAAACAAAACCAGAAACACAGCCATTATAGCAAGCTCTTACAAAGCACCAGGTACTTTGCTAAACACGTTCCATCATTATTCCATTTAATCTTAATCCCCTATGAAATAGGTATTAGTCCTACTTTATAGAGAAGGAAACAGGCTTAGGATAGTTGAGGTAACCTAACAATATAGCGAACAATAGGTGGCAGCATCAAGATTTTAAGCCTGGCCTGCCCTCAAAACCCTTTACCACTGTTACTAACTACCACCCTTCAGAGAATCCATCATGTACCATTACTGCATGTACCGCTAAGAATAACAACGAAAATGCTGACAATTACAATTGTGCCACCATTGAAATAAGACCGATCCAGATGTTAAGTTGTGTAGAAAAGGGGGTAGGGGATGGGGTGTGGTGTCTCAGAATCAATGATACATAAAATCATTTTATACTGCCCTCAGTACACTGCCGTTCTGAATGAAGCAGTATTATGTACAGCTGAAGAACTGAATACCACTTAGTTCTGGGGCTCTCTAGAAAACAGCTCCCTCAGGCCATACTAAAATATTTTTTCTAATGCTTAAGCATACTCAGGATATATCTTCAGATTAAATCATTTTATATCCTCCCAGTGGTCACCTCGTTGGAATGCTGATAACTGTGCGTTGCTATTAACTTTAAATTAGAGCTTTTCAGGGGCACAGACAGTAATAAAAACTCAACTTGTCTAGTCAAAGGACTTAGAGGCGTCAGTTAACAAAGTAGGAGCTAAGTCCTCTATCCACACCAGCAGCTCAACTGCAAGGCACCAAGAAATTCTTCCTTCATTCTCTTTATTCATTTGTCAGGTTCCAAAGCTTTGGCTTATTTTTATTACTGTCAATTACTTATTCCACCTGGCCATTCTCCCCCCTCAGGCTGAAACTGTGAAATGCAGCGTTTTCTAATTTCTTAGTTTTTCCAGCCATCCCCTACACCTCCCTTTTCATTCTACTGCCTTCTTTTCTTAAAAACACTAGGCATTACAGAAGAAAGTGATGGGAATAAGCTTTAGGGAAGTTAAAACAGTTCAACAAAGATGAGTTGCTCAGGCTACCCTTTCTTTTTTTAGAGTCACTGTGTATTTGTAGGGGTTGCTTGGGTTCATCACTGCTCTATATAAAATACAGATACCCTAATGACTTTGAGAGCAAGAAACAAATTCAAATGAACTAGGAGGCCATTCACACTTCTGAGGGATTTAAATGAACAAACACTTGTGAGGTGCAATAAAAAATATGTAAAAGAAAAATGGTCCCTGTATTCCCTCTGGCTACATTCTATTTGGCAGGAGTGTGAAGACTGGAGGGATACAGACCACACACACAGCTTCGGTGCAGTTGTGAATCTGTGTAATACAGCACAACGTGTGATGACAGAAAATGTAAAGCAGAGGGTATATCAGACTTTGCAAATCTGGAAATGGGATGTAAGTTAAGCCTTTCATTTTATCTAAACACCTTACTTTAGGCCTGGTGAGAGAACATGGTTATGTGAGAAACACTAAAACTAATGACCCCAATTTTCCACTTCTACCTTTGTGCTCTCCCAGTAGAGGTAAATGCTGGGAATTAAGCCTGGATATACAAACAAGTATCAGGTCGAAGAGGCTCTGTTAAGGAACGCTGAGGACAGACTTCACCTTAAAAGCAGGGGAGCCACTGAAGAGCTTTAGTTTAACAATGACAGATCTGAGTTTTAGAAAGATGACTGGGACGCACTGCAGAGACTGGATTAGGAAATGGAAGAAAATGAGAAAGGAGACCAGTTACAGAAGCTGCTGTGGTAATTCCAGGCAAGCAAAGATGGTAGCCTGAATTCAGGTACCACTTGTGGAGAGAAAATTAGAAGTACTGGTTTGGAGATTTTTAAGGGTTTAAGGACTAACTGAGTTCAGAGAAGAATTTAAAGTGACTAATTTCTGGCTTGGGCAATTGGGAAACTGGCAAAATCAACCATTTAGATTCTGATAATTCAAAGGGTGAACCATGAGGCCACTATTTTTAAGGAGAGAGCGGTTGGTGGCCTAAATGAGGAATTAATAAAAAAAGTGGATGAATTTGAAAGATATTTAGGAAGCAAAATACGGATATGAGGTATGTAAGGAAAGGAAGGAGCTGAAGGTGACACCCAAGTTTCTGGCCTGAATTCTGTGGATGGTCACTGTGGCAGACTGTTTAATGGCTATAAATTCCTGCTATTCTGTTTTTTTTTTTTTTTTTGAGTTTTGGTTTTTGGAAAAAAGGTGGAAGACAGTTTGCATTCACACAGACAACAGTACATACTTACATTTACAGTTGTGACTCAGAACCACTGGGGCAACCTTTGCAATGTGATCATGTCACTGCTCTCATGCAGAAATGGGAGTTCATTTCCCCATCCCTGGAATCTTGACTGGTCTTGTGGTTTGCTTTGGCAGATATTATGAGGTGGAAGTGATATATGTGACTTTGAAGGCTATGCTTTAGAGGGCATTGCAGATTTTGTTCTTCAGGAGTGCTGCCCTAAGACTGCCATGAAAAGAAGTTGATGTGGCCTACCGGAGAACAAGAGATCACTGGGAAGAGAAGCAAGTCGTCCCAGTGGACAGTCAGCACCACTAAGAATGAAGCCATCTTGGACCCTTCAGTTCAGCAGACCTATTAGCTAAAGCACAGCTGCATAAATGAGGCCAGAAGAAACCAACAGAACAAGTGCTCAGCAGACCCACTGAACTATGAGAAATCGTTATATTAAGTCATTACATTTTGGGGTGGTTACACAGCCACAGATAATGAAACAGAGACAGGGAAATCAGAAGGCAACTGGAAATGTTAGTCTTTCTTTTTTTTTAAATCTTTTTTTGTGATGGTGAACGCAAATTGCCTAAGACTGACAAAAAAAAAAAAAACCCAAAAAACAAAAAACAAAAAACCAAAACCTCCTGAGTACAAAGTTTAGAGAGGGATCTCCCTATAATTTCTAAGGCACCAAATGCCTGTAAATGGAGTACTGTAAAGCTAATTAGAGAAGCAAAGAATTCACCTTTTAGGTAAGGTTGCAAAAGGAAACAGGCAGGCTCTTCAAATTCCTTGAAAGAAAAGCCCAGGTGTTTATAGAGACCTGCAGTATAGGCCTTAACTCCTCCAAACCTTGGATAAATTAATTAAACCAGGTTTCTAGGAGAATACTTTTCAGCAAGTTCAGTAAAGAGAACACCTGAAACTTAGTCTGATTAAAGAAATTTGTAAAAACTCCGAGTACAGTGCCTATTCAAACGTCTTATTCAGTTAAAACAGAGTAAAAACTTCTAACGAGGAATTAACAAACAGTAAGTTGTGAGTAAATAAGTCAAAATTAGCCTTTCCCCATTCAAAGATAAAGAACACATCTGTTCTGTTAATGGAGAAAAACGAAATGTAAAACCTGGTTAAACACTCCTCGATTTTAAACGAGATAAAGGCTATTATTTTAGAAAATCAATTTCAAAAACAAATTATGCTTCGGTATGGAGTAGCTGCTTTTATTGCAACAATGTTGTTTAAAAACCACAAATGGCACTGAAGTGCACCCAGCGGCATGTGAATGCCAGCAAACAGGGGTAAAAGGCCTCCTCAAAGTGACTTACAGAGACCACAAACAATTGAGAGAAAGAAGTAAAAAGGAAGTGTACCCTGGACCAAAGATTTGACGGCTTTCCTCCAAGATTTGGGAGTCATAAGTAACGGTAGTTCTTTGCATTTCTGTCCGTTTAAAAACAATCTTCATTCCTTTGCAAAAGTTTGTGCCTTTTTTTTCCCCTTTCACCGTGTCTTACAGATTGCACTCAAGAGAGTCTGAAGTCAGGAGAAAGAGCCGCTACAAACCGGGGGCAGGGAAGGCTAAGCATCAGACGCGGAACTAAGCCACGTCGCATTTTGGCAGCAGCAGTCGCCAAGGAAGTCCAGACCTCCCACCCTTCCCAAGTGTGGCTCCCAAACGCGACCGAACGTTCTGTCTTCCTTAGCGCAATCCCTCCCACTCGCCCTGGCGCTGCCGCGGAGGTGACCTGCACTCACCTCTTGAAGCACGGTGGCCAGCAGCAGGCGCAGTGCAAACGCCGGTCCAAGCCATCCGCCCGGCCCCGACGCCATCGCTGCCGTCTCCCGTCGGTCTCGGGCTGCCCAGAGGACCCCTCTGCTAGGGGCGTCCACTCCAGAGCCTGATCCAAAACAGGCGGCTAAAGGCCGTTGCCATCAAATCTCTAATTCTGCAGAGACGGGTATTAACTAAGGACATATGGAAGCGTCAAGGTGCCAAAATAGCTTCATATTTCATATAAACATAAAGTCACTGGGTCCTTTCGAACACTCGTATCAGGCATTTCCCTAAACTCCCCAAAGCTGTGCTTCTCCGGGCTCCTTCCTTTCATTCACGACATTTCGTGGAGCAGCCAAGAAGCCCCGCCTTCACCAGTTTCAGCCCGCCTCCTTCTCTAAGTTTACCCAATCGAATACCGCTTTGGTTAACACCTATGGCAAAGGAAACCAACCGTAACACGAACCGAGAGCGAACCGCTGGAGTTCTTCGGTCCAATAGGCCCCACCGAACGGGAGCAGAGGGCGGAGCCTCTGGTTGCCGAGCAGCGTACGTGGATGCGTGCGCGTGGTGGCGGAGGGGGATGGGCAGGGGGCGGGGCCGAGGGCGGCGCAGCCGCAGCCGCAGCGCTGGCGGGGAGCGCGCGGCCGCGAGCAAAGGAGGGAGGGAAGGAAGGAAGAGAGGGAGGCGGGGAGGCGGGCAGGCAGGCGGGCGGGCGGGCGCGGGGGTCGGGGACTGAGGCAGCAGAGGGAGGCGAGAGCCCGGCAGCCGCCTCGCGCTGTTTGCTGCGCGGGCTTTTGGAGGGGGCGGCCGTGGAGTCGGCCGAGAAGCGGGCACCGGCGGCGTTGGTGCTGGCGCCTGGGGGCGGGGGACTGGGGAGGCGAGAAGGGGGGTCGCTGCGGTGGTTCTCTCGCTGTCGCGCTCTCCTTGCCTTTTTCCCGGCTCGGGGGGCTCCTCCCGGCGTCTTCCTCGCCTCCGGGGCCCCGATCCCCGCCCCCCGCGGTATGTCTTGATCCCGAGCAGCGGGTTTCATGGGGCTCCTCAGGATTATGATGCCGCCCAAGTTGCAGCTGCTGGCGGTGGTGGCCTTCGCGGTGGCGATGCTCTTCTTGGAGAACCAGATCCAGAAACTGGAGGAGTCCCGGTCGAAGCTAGGTGAGGAGCCGAGCCACTCTGGGCTGAGTGGTGTGTGGAAGGGGCCGGGCCGGGGAGGCATTGCAACCCGAGCAAGTGGGCGTCCGTCTAACCTGGGATCTGGCTCGGCGGCAGGACTGAAAGGTTGCAGAGAGAGCTGAGACTGGGGCTATCGAGAGCACAAGCTCCAAGAATGGTGTGAATTGAGGTTGAGTGGCATGCTGGGCTCGCGAGGTCGCGGGGCAGAGGTTGCAAGATTTGGCTTCCCAGAGCCAAAGGGTTGCCCCGAAGTAGGCATTCCACAGGGAGAGCGACGGAAGACCGAGCTCGTTGGGGAACGAGTGCTGACTGTTGGAGGAGACAGACGCTCAGGCTTGCGTGCTCTCTTTGAAGTCGTCCAGAAAGCCCCGGCAGTGTCAGGCGAGGGGTATTCTAATTGGAGATGCGGGCACCGAGATACGGAATATTTTTGGGCAGGGGAGGTTCACGAAGGTGTAGATGCGCAGAAATGGAGGGAGATACTGTAATGATGGTGAGTAGAAGAAATACACTGTAGTGAGTTGCACTCTTGTGCTGGGGGCAGCAAGGGACCGCGCAACTGGAGAAATAGGCTGCCCAGGTAGGACAGAAAAGCAAATAAAAAGCTTCAATGAAGTTCTGAAACGTGGCATCCAAGCATTTAAATTCTTTTTTAGAGGCGCTAAACTGATGAATTTTTTGAGCTAATGAACAGGGATATATGTGCACGTTGCTTCGCGGCAATGTTGATGTAGTGAAGTTAGAAGACAAGGAAGCGCTGAAGGGGAATTACTACAGTGAGATTTAAGTTATGAAAGGAAAAGTAAGAGTATGCAAAGAAGTTTACCCTACGGTTAAGTACCTTAGGGAGTTATCAGTACTTAATTTCCATGGGAGAAGAGGTCTGAAGAACAAAAAGTTGGAGTGTGATGTGAAAAATCAGAAGAATGCACAGATAATAGGTACTTAGAGATTAGTAGGGAACTTTGGCATTTGGGAAGAACTAGGGATGGGGAGGGAGTGTTAAAAGAATGTCAGCAATACATTTTGATTAAAAATTGTACATGGTACTTAAAAATCAGCTGTAGAGGCTGTAATTTGAATGTGGAAAAGTAATGTGAAGTATTTTTATGCATACACTTTCACCTCAGCATCATTTAAAAGCAAACAATGAAATACCAGCAGTATTATAATTTAGACTAAGAAGTAACAGTTGATGCTCTGGGTGATGATTAATATTTAGGGAAAATGTATCAGAAAATAATTGTAATATTTCAAATAGTAGCTACTTCCAGTTTCGGTAGACTTTGCAAAAAGCCTTGGAGACATTTAAAATAGTATATCAAAGAGCATCAAATAAATCTAATTGAAGTGCAACTGAATTTGTGGAGGATCTAGAGATAATTTCACACCTCAACTCTAGAATAAAACTTACCCTGTTCAGTTTTGAAGAAATACCAAGTTTTTTTACTATGATTTTATTAATGTTTCTTGTATTATGGAAACATACTCACTTGAAATATTGAATGTTAGCCAATACACTCTTTCTTTTTTGTTTGTATCTATTTAGCAGCATTCAGGGTCATATTCTGGCCTGGTTAATGATCTAGTTTAACAGAAGAAATTTCTCCTCTTAAAGAAATGTGAAAGTTGTTATTAAAATTAAAATTTGTACTAGTTCTTTGTTGTATTGCTATTTGAATTTCTTAGACATATTTCAGTGGGTTGGAATAATTTCAAAGTTTGATTTTCCTTTTTTTTTTTTTAATACTTGAAAGTAGTTTCTATAGGCATAACCTGAATGACTTTAAAAAGAGTTATCTGAGGATGTAGAAAGCCACAGGTAGAAGATAGTGTTTTTTTCATGATTTTTTTCTTTTTACAAGAAAGAAACCATTAAATTCAATTAGAAATAGTGAACGAATATGGCTTAAACTAAGAAATTCTCAAAAATGAACAAGAAAAGGAGCCTCAGATACAAATACTAGAAGGAGCCAATAATTCTCTGGAGAAGCAAAATCATGGCAAATAAAATGTGTAACTTTATTTCAGCAGTCTTTTGATTAAGAAAAAAAGTCTTATGAAACAGGCAGTACTAAAACAGATGTTGCCAGTTAGTAGTCTTCCTTAGGAAAGGAACATGGAAGGAGGCATATTTTGACAACCAGATGCTGTACTAGGCAGTTTGTATGTGATGTTCTTATTTAATCTTCCAAGAACACCACAGAAAACCATGTTTTACAGATGCAGGAACAGGTTCATAGGTTATATAACTTGACCACATAGCTATTAAGTGGCAGAGCCAGGATTGGAACCCAAGTATGTCTGATTCCAAATCAAGTTTCCCTTTAATTAAATCAGGCTGCTTGGGACTTTATATTGACATTACACTAAAATTTAGCAGTTTGAATAGAATTTTTAAACTGTAATACCAGTGTTTAATTGCATTTATTGCTAAGAATGAGTATCACTCTTAGAAAATTCAATTTCTAACACAAAGGAATTAGTTTAGTGTAATGTCTGTTGCTTGTTTATATCCATATAATGAACATAATTATATTACCCAGTGGAAGGACTGAAATAGGGAAAAAAAAATCTCTGGTTGTTTTCTGTAAGTGTAAAAATCACAACATTAAAAGCATTTTTATTTTGGCGTCAGAAAAACTATTAAACATTTTGCTCTTAAAATTAGTTTTTATTGTTATCTTCTCTGTTGTAGTGGATTCCAAAGGATTGCATTTTCTGATAATGCCTTGTATGCACCATAATTTGGGAATATTTTGATGGTGAGATCTCTAATAGAGCAATAGATGTATTCAAAACTTTGATGTATTCATTGACCAGTTGGGACATTAAGTATATAAACAGAAATTCCTAAAAAAAAGACTATCACATAATAGTTTTCTTTTATCTTTTTTCCCCAAGGAATATGGCATGGTGATTTACATGTTATTTTGTATCATTTTTTAAAAACTGTAATATCATAGGTATCTTTCCAGGTCAATATGTATAAATCTGACTTACTCATTTTAACAGCTATCTAGTATTCCATAGTGTGCATGTTTCATAACTTATTAAGCCATTATGCCAATAATGAACATTCAATTTGTCTCAGTTTTTCTCCAGCCCGCCCCCCCCCCTTTTTCCTCTGTTTTCTTTCTTGGCATTATAAACAATGTTATGAGAAACTTCCTTATGTGTTTATTTAACTCCTTATTTGTTGGTATCATTTTTCAGTAGGATAAATTCTCCCATTAAGGGATGACTAGGGCAAAGAACGTATGTATTTTATAATTTAACAGATTTTGAAATCTGTTGCTTTCCAAATAATTCATTCCCCAATAGTTACAGTGATCTACGCTGACAACACACACAAGCGCTGGGTGCTTTTAGCTTTTAATTTTCGTCAAGTCTGAAGCTGTGATATGGTATGTTGTTGCATTGATTTAAATTTCCTCAGCTTTTAATTAGGTTGAACATCGGTTACTTATTAGTTCATTTTCATTTGTCTGCTGGGTAGTAGTTTATCTTATCAATTTTTAGGGTTTTAAAAAAATTATCAGTAGTGATCTTTTATCTGTCATGTATCTTGTATTTGTTTTTCTCCCCGTCTGTCATTTGTCCCTTGATTTTATGTTGTATTTTGCTTATGTAGAAGTTAAACAATTTACACAATCAGATCAGTTTAGGAAAGTTCTTACATTGCTTAAGAAGACTTCCCCCAACCAGGATTATGTGCATTCTGGATATTTTGTTAGTATTTTACAGGTTTTACTTTTTTTACATTTAGCTCTTTAAAGCTTTTGTATGTTTATAGAGATTTATTGTAATTTCTCTTGGTGAAGAGCCACTTATGGCAAATATTATATTAATAATTAATCTGTTTTTTTCCCACTATATGTTACAGTTCTTTTAGTCATATATTATGCATATTAGTTTTCATATGTTCTTGGATCAACTTTGGACTCCATTCTTTTCTGCTAATCAGAAATTCTTTAAATCTCGGGGACCCATATATAGCCTTCAAGGCATCCATGAATTCCCTGAAATTATATGCATAGCTTTCATCAGATTTGCAAAGGAGTATGCAGTCCTCTTAATGGTAAGAATCACTGGTGATTTGTAGTAGATGGTTTATATTTAAGGGAGTAAGTGTGTGTTTTGCTTGTTTTTAATATTACCGTATTACAACAAAGAACTTGTGAGTTAAATTTAGGATACAAGTACTTTAGTTATGAAAAATTTCTCTGTGATGTTATATTAAAAAACTTTTATTTTATTGAAATGTATACATAATTTTTCTAATGAGATGCAGATAACATGGAGTCAAAATGAAACCTATAACTTAGCTTACTACTCAGTTGCTTAGCTGTTACATAGAATCTGCATCTCAGAATTTTCTGCTTTTACAAAATAGTTCTTTCTGAATCTCAAGAGCACACTGCTGCTAATGCTGACTGATGGAATAGTCAATGAAACCTTTGTTATATGATGTTAGAATTATATGCTTGCAGTTGTATTTTCTGTAGGGCCTAGGCATTTAAAATACTTGTTACTCACATGCTTATAACCACCACATAAGTTTATGAATGCATTAGGACATAATCTTTTAAATGAGGACAGCAACTCAGAATGGATTATGTAGCCGTCTTCATTGGTCAAAATTATATTATTCCCTATATTCTTAAAACCCTCCTAAACTAATGAACTAACTCCAGGGCCAAGGTTGAGACTGCTGTTTGGAATTAGGTAGTTTTTAATGAGTGCCTGAAACCATACATAACTGTAAAATGTTCCCAAGAATGATAAACTTCTCTACCTATGAAATTGTATGAAAACCTCACAGTAGTTACCGTTTAGAGGGCTTTGGGTTAATTGGAACGCAGTTATTCTGGAATTGCTAAGTGGCGTCTCAACTTACGAGTCCTGGATACGATATCCAGTGCTACGGAGTAGTCAACTGAAACAGTTGATCTCAATTAAAGTAATCCCAGGATATCTCTCTACCACCCTGGTAAACCTTCTAAGAGCTTTTTGGCACTTAGTGAGATTGAAATAGCAATAAATATTCAAACACTGCTCTCCAGAAAGACCACTTTGAGGGATGTACTTACAGATGGACTTGATAATCATGGTTCACTGTAGCCTAATTATTTATAATTATCTACCTACCTTGCAGTAACTGCATTTATGTACTTCACCTTTCTGACTGTTAATTATTGATTAACAGCCTTTTGGACCACTTGTGCACCTGATCCTGTTCCCTTACCTACTGAAAGACATGGTTCCAGAAGTTCTCCCTCACTCTCCTATAGTCATCATTTCCTCCTTTTTTGATGGATTCTTCCCATTAGCATGTCCACATGCTATTATTTTTTCCCAACCAAAAACCAAAGTGATATTTTCTCTTGACTCCCCCTTGCTCAGCCAACTTCTGTCCCATATTTCAGCTTCCCTTCTATAACTTCCCTAAATCATATGGTCAGTTTTTGGTCTTCATCTTGCTTGATCTATCAGCAGAATTTGACACAATTTGATCAATTCCTCATTTTTGATACACTTTCTACTTGGCTTCCAATATATCATACTCTGTTATTTTCACCCCTCACTGGCCATTTCTCTGTCTCTTGTGTTAGATTCTCTCTCTCTCTTTTTTTTTTTTTTTAACTCTTCAACCTCTTAACATAAGAATACTCCAGGGCACTGTCTTTGGAACTCCTCTCTTTACTATTCCTTAGTTGGCGATTTACATGCTGACAACTTCTAAATATATATTTCTAATTGAGACCTTTTTCCTAAACATTAATTCATGTAATTCACCTGCCCATTTGAAATTTTCTTTGAGTCATTGATAGACTTCTCAAACTCAGTATGGCTAAAATGGATCTTCTGATATCTCTGTCCCCTGCCTCAACTCCCTCCCACCAACTTATTTGATCTCTGACCTTCCCTGTCTCAGTTGATAGCAGCTCTAGCTTTCCATATGCTAGGGTTTTACTTGACTTTTCTTTCTCTTACACTCTCCATCTAACTTGTCACAAAAAATATTGTTAGCTTTACCTTCAGAATTACTTCTAGAATATGACTGCTACTCAACACTTCCACTCTTTCACCCTAATTCCAGATACCATCATCTCTTACCTGAGTTATTGCCTTAGTCTGTCTGCTTCCACGTTTGCCTTCCTACAGCCTATTTGATACAATAGTAGGGCGATCTTTTTAAAATGTTAAAAAAAAAATCATGTCACTCCTCTGCATAAAACTCTTTAGATGCTTCCTGAATTAGAGTAATGCTAGCTGCTTTTAAAGCCACGCCCACAATTTTATTGGTTAAACACAATAAATGACCTTTCTTCCCCTGTACCTGTTTTAGGTGATCATTTTGGTGGATGGTTTTCCTCTTCATGGTGATTCAGGGTTTTGAGTGCCTTCTGTCCTGTAGTAAGGCCATCCCCTCTCGCTTTGGAATTCTCTGCTGTCAGCCTGGGGAAGGGGCAGGAGAAGGGTGAGGAGGTGACCCTTCTCAACTTCTTTGACCTCTTTCACCCTCAGTTCGTGCATGAGGACAAGTTACCGTCCTTATGCAGGGGGAGGAGGCTGGGAAATGTTTTTTTTAGCTGGCAGTCATTTATCAGCTGTAACTGTATACTGTGGAAGGTGGGGGACATACATAGGACTTTCTGAATCCTTTCCAATAAATCCTAAAATTTATTTAGACTTGTTTTGTGACTCAGAATATAAACAGTCTTGGTAAATGTTCTGTGTAAACATGAAAAATGTATATTTTGTTGTTACAGGGTAGCAGGTGCTGTAACTGTCAGGTCATATTGTTCCAGTCTTCTGTATCCTTGCCTTTCTTTCTGCCTACTTGCTTCATCAGTTGTAGAGAAATGGGTTTTAAAGTCTCTGGTGATAATTGTGGATTTGTCTATTTCTCCTTAAAGTTTTATTACTTTTTGCTTCATGTTTTTTGAAGTACTGTGATTAGCTGCATGAGTGTTCAGGATGTCATGTCTTCTTGATTGATTAATCCCCTTTTCATTATGAGATGGCCCTCTATCCCTGGTAATATTCTTTGCTCTGAAATCTACTGGGTCTATTATTAATATAGTCACTTCAGTTTTTATTAGTGTTAGCAGGGTGTAACTTTACCTATTTTAGTATTAATCTGTTTGTGTCCTTTTAGTTAAAGTGGATTTCTTGTAGGCAATGTGTAGCTGGGGCTTGTATCCAATTTCACAAACTCCCTTATAAATGAGGGTGTTCAGAGCATTTACTTTTAATATTAGTGGTATGATTGGGTTTAAATTTCTGAGTTATTTGTTTCTGTTTGTTCCATCTGTTCCCCTTTTTCTCTTTTTCTGCCTTCTTTAGAATTAACTGAGCACTTTTTGATTCCATGTCATCTCATTTGATAACTTATTAGCAATGCTCTTTCTTGTGTATTTTTAATGGTTCCTTTAGGGCTTATGGTTTACATTATAATACTTAGTGCATAGAATAAGAACCTTAGTCATTGTACTTCCAGTTTCTCTCCCCTGGCTTTACATTGTTGTTGTTATATATTTTACTTCTATTAGTCCTATGATACATTGCTATTATTTTTCTTTTAAGCAACCCATTATCTTCTAAAAAGATATGAAATATTTTTAAGTATTTTATATTTACTCATACATGTATCATTCCCAGTGCTTTCATCCCTTTGTGGAGATGCAGATTTCCATCTGGTGCTCTTGAACTTCATCCTCAAGGACTTCTTTTAAAATTACTTGTGCTGAAATTCAACTTGGTGATGAATTCTTTTCACTTTTGCATGGCTGAAAAAGTCTGTATTTGCTTTAGTGTTATGTAAGAAATTTTTGTTGAGTATAGAAGTCTAGGTTGACAGGTTTTCTTTCACTACTGTAAAGGCATGGCTCCAGTGTCTTGTGGTCTGCGTTGTGTGTGACGAGAAGGCTGCCACTATTCTTGTCTTTGTTCAGCTGTGCATAGTGTCTTTTTTCCTTTGACTGCTTTTAAGATTTTCACTAGGTTTTAAGTAATTATAAGTAGTTTTCTTCATTTTTCTCATGCTTGGGGTTTGTTGAGTTTTTGGATTTGTCAGTTTATATTTCCAAATTAAATTTGGAAATTTTTGGCCATCATTTCTTCAAATGGCTTTTATGTACCGTTTCCCCTCTCCTTCAGGAGCTCAAATCACACACATATTGGCTATACAAGTTGTCATAACAGTTCAGTGATGTTTTGTTCATTTTTCCCAGTCTTTTTTCTTTTTTATTGCTTAATTTTATTTTTTTTTATTTTACTATGTCTTCAGTTCACCAATTCCGTGTTCTGCAGTGTGGAATCTACTTTTAATTCCATCCAGTGCATTTTTCATCTCAATCATTTCTTTTCCATTTTTAGAGGTTCATTTTGTATTTAAAAAAAACAGACTTCTATTTCTCTCTTTAATATGCTTCTACGTTTCTTTATTTTGTTTAACAAATAGAATATTGTTATAGTGACTCTTTTGATGTTCTTGTTTACTGATTGTAGCATCTGTGCCATTTCTGGATTGCTTTCTGTTTATTTACTCTTTTCTTCATTATGGATCATGTTTTCCTGCTTCTTTACATGCCTGGTAATTTTTAATTTGATGCCAGACGTTATGAATTGTACCTTTTAGGTGCTGGGTATTTTCAGATGCCTAAATATACTCTTAAGCTTTGTTTTAGGACACATTCAAGTTACCTAGAAACAGTTTGATCTTTCCTAGGTTTGCTTTTACATGTGTTAGATGGGGCCGGAATAGCCTTTAGCCTATGATTAATTTTGCTCCACTACAGAGGCAGTAGTACCCTTGCAGCTTTTTTGGGGGTGCTCTACTCAGTGCCTGGTGTATTACAAGTTTTTCCCACCCTGGATAGTGGGAGTGGTGGTTGAGGGAATCCCAGAGGTTGTCCCTCCTTTTGGATGGCCTCACTTGGTTTCTTCACACAAATGCATCGGTTGGTCCCCTGCTGAAATTCTCTTTTTGCAGCTTTGTCCTCTTTAGCCCATTGCCCAGCAGACTTCAGCTGCCTTGGCCTCCCTGAGCCCCCAATTCTGGCTCCTTAAGTCAGGGAGGCTGCTGGGCTCCGAGTTCCCCTTCTCTGTGCTGTAGCCTGGAAACTCTGTTCAGTCATATGACTCACCTCATTTCCCTCCTCTCTCTTAGGGATCACCGTCCTGTACTGATTTCCTGTCTAATGTCCAGTGTCTGAAAACTTTGTTGTGTATTTATCTGTTCTCTTTCAGTTGTTTCAGGTTGGAGGGCAGATGCCCAGTTGCTCTGTCTGGGCTGGACGAGGAAACGAGGTGGCCTAGTTGTCTTTGATGGTGTGTCCCTAGGTTGACTTAAGGGAAAGTAGTGAAGTTGGATAATTTGAATTATAATTGATGATTAAAACTAGTATTATAAACTTAGGGATGAAATAATGTTTTATCTTCTCTGTTTCCTCATAATTTCTAGCATGGTATTGTGCACAGGCCCTTAGTAAATTGTTTACTCAAAGTTAGAGGCAAGTCTTGTCCACGATAGACACATCTCCTCCTTTCCCCATTGAAGTTTCAAGTAAATTGCAATGAATTCCTTAAGACGTTACCAATTTTACTGTAACAGCAAGAGACTAGTTCTTACTGCATCCCTTTAGATACAGCTGAGCCCAAAGGACACTCTTTCAAACTGGGCAATGAAGTCTCTGGCTCTTGAAGAGGTTTCTGCTTTTCCTGTCAAAATGGTTCTTGAGCTAATTGGTCATATCCTTGCTGGGGTGGGTGGATGAATAGTCCTCTTCAGAGACTTCTTTGAACTGTGTTCCTTTTGTAATACCCCTATTCTAAGCCAAGAAGTAGAGAAGAAAATCATAAGAGATGATGGTACAGTAGTAGTTATAATCACTATGTTGCATCAACAGAAAATGTACTTAGTTTACCTTAAGGTGAACATTATTGTTACAGTTACCAGACCGTCAACTTTGCATGATGTAATTCTTGCTAAAGGTAGTTAGGTTGTACTGAATCCCTATGAGTGTTACAGAGCATTAGGGATGACAATTTTTAATAGAAATTGTTGGATTCTCCTTTTGGGAGACAGTGGTTTGAAAAACTGTAAATTGATTTGATACTTATGTAGCAATTTAAACCTGAATTTAGAGGGAAAGAAATGCCCATTTTTCTAAATTCCAGTAGAGTTTAAGAATCATTCATGATCATATCACATGTCATTGATGTATTTCCATTATTTTTGGTGAAGTTTATGACATAGCTAAAAATAAGTCATTTGCACAGTTAAGCACACAGAAATGAATTTAGAGGCTCTTCAGACGTTGTCTGAGTTGGAAAATGCCTTAAAATTTTGCTCAGTATTGAGCAATGAGGCTAAGTGACTGTGCAGGTGCGGACTAGTTCTTGACGTATTTATTTCTAACTATAAATTATGTTTGAATTGATTTAGAGATGATATTGGTTCATTGATAACATATTCCTGGTGTATATTCCCTTTATGCTTTGAAGCAAGACAGTATAGGCAATGGGCTGATAATAATAACTTTAAAAAATATATAAAGTCTTAAAAAAAACTAGCTGCACAGCATGAACATTATAACTAAGATCTTACTGCAAAAAAATGAATTTTTATTTGATCTTCAATAAAGAGAGTTGTAAGTTCTATCCTATTCCTGTTCTTGCAAAGAGCTTAGTGATTAATTAGGGCTTATATGGTTCTTTACATTTCTAAGATGTGATAAAAAAAGGATAATATCTCAAATATTCAGTGATAAAGATATAATATTTTGAATATTTGGAGGAATGTTGAAGCTTTGAGTAAATTGAGTTCTTCGATTTAAATGAAATCAATAAAATCCTCCTTCAACCTTGCATTTGTTATTTAATCTTTGTCCATGTCAGACTGAAACTAGTTTAGCAGTCAGTTTTGACACGAAGATTCTTGATCAAATGTGACTGACAGATTTGTGATTATTTTGTATTTGGATGTTAGGAAGCTGCTTCCGGTTGCCAGTATGTTTTTATTTCAGCATAGCGTTACTGCTTTTTAACAAAACACACTCATGTCTTTATTAAAGTGTTGCATGTTCCCAGAGTGTTCTACATCTTTGGCAGAAAACCAGCTTAGCTCAGTTGTTTCCTCCGCAGAAGAACTGATTAGAAAGCCTGCCTTGACATGATCTTAAAGATGTTTTAATTGGCAGCTTCTTCATTTTGCTACATAGGATAGAATAAAAACCATTCACCATCGTCCTCTAGAAGGTAAATTTCTTATCTTCCCTTCGTGTTTTGAAGGTTAAAACAAGGGAAAAAGCAAACTTGTGATGATATTTTAGTGTCTCAAAGTAGGTTTCTCAGCAAGAAAAATTAGGAGTACGTGTGACTTTTTGCTCCTGAACCTGGGGATTGATAGTGATCACGGCCTCTGTTTGACTTGGGATGAATCTGTCCAGGAATGTGTGATTGATGAGATACATACCTTTTTCCTTTTGCCCTGGGTTGGAGCTCTGTGACTAAGTAAGCCTGTGACTAGTTAATAATCTAGTCTTCCTCATGACCACTCTGACTTCCCTTTGGTTTTTTTTTGTTGTTTAGAATCTCTCCCTACTTTGCCATTAGACCCATGTTTCTTAAATGGTTTTCTGCCCTTCCCACCAGTGGCTTGCTGTCATGACCTCTAAACCTTGTGCTGTAGCAGACAGTGATAACCAACAGTTGCTGAGTACTTACCGTGTACTAGGCATATTCTAAGTATTTTGTAAATGTATAACTTTATTTAATATAAATGATGCTTATTCTGTTGTTCTCAGTTGCTGGGAAAATCAAATAATTTTTCAAACAATATAGTGAATGTGAAAATGTTTGTAAACGATGAAAAGTATAATTTTAAATTGTTTTTAATAGTGATAATAATACATCTGCTTTCTCTTTGCTGTTGTTGTCTTTGGTTTAATGTAATTTAGAATTTACATTTCTTCCTGCTGTAGACTTTCCACAGTGCCCCACCTCATAGGCTCACACTTGTCTGATAAGAGTTCAGGTAAATCAGATGATGATTTTCCATGACTTACAGATTTGACATTCAGATTGGCTGTTCATTTTTTTCCTCTCTTATGAAGGAGTAAAAATCACTAGCAATTCATGTTATTATTTGCTCTTAAAGATAGAAATCTATTTGCTATCATATAAATTACAGAAAACTCCTGGCCTTTTAACATGATGAAACCTTCCCGCTTTCTTACTAGTTCTCAGCACCTTGGCTGTTTAAGGATATGTGCTTTGTGTGTGTGTGTGTTGGTGGGGGGAGGTAATTAAATTTATTTATTTTTAATGCAGGTACTGGGGATTGAACCCAGGACATCATGCAGACTGCCCGTGCACTCTACCAGTGAGCTATAACCTCCTCTTAAGGATATGTTTTTATAAAATGCAAATTAATTTTGAATTGTGACAGGGAAATTTCTGTATGAGTGTATGTATACACATGTATGGTAAAACAACTCTTTGGCTTCTGAGTGCTTTTTTTTTTAGAGCATTAGTAATGGTCAAATTAGTGGAGGAAAAAGCCTATTCCTTCCCTGTGGAAAAAGTTTTGCATGGTAGTTCCTTTATTGTCCGTTTTCCCACAGTGATTCATTGTCATATTCTCAAATAGAGGGGAACAATGTGTTTTGTATCCTTAATTTTAATTTAGGAATTTCAATTTTTTTCTTATTTTTTCACTAAGATATAGAACAGAATAGGCCGTACATTTACATTTATTGTTGAGATGATGAGAATCCCAAAGAACAGAATTCTTGGCTCTTACACAGCTTCAGAGGTTTCTTAACTCAGGTCAACAATTATTTGCTGTTCTGCAATCAGAAAATTTGGTAGGCCAGGGAGATGGAGACTGTGAGGGAGAAACTGCGGTGTCACCACCTCTGTCATCATATATTATTGTTATTTCTCCTTTCTGGCAGTAGAGCGTTATTCACAAGTGCTGGTCAGCCTTACTGAAGGTTTAACGTATAACTGCTATACACAGTTTCATGAATGAGCAGTGATTTGACTTGCATATTATGGTAACTTTTTATGTTTATGAAGAACTTTTGATTGCCCTAATTAGCAGTGAAAACATTTTGAACAAGATGCTGGGTTTTTTGGGAGCTCTGTTTACTTGCATTTAGCTGTACTTCAAGATTTTTCTGAATTTATTTCTTAGTGATTTTCCCTATCCAGGACTGAGGATGATAGAATGGAAGAACTCTGTGAACCGTTTGGATTTCACCTAACCTTCCCCCATCCTCAAACGAAGCTACTGTCTCTAGAAATAATCTTCCTTGAAATGAGGGGTAGTTTAAAAACTTACTAAATGAGAATAGTAGGTAATTTTAATTATGGTCTCATGTAAATGGAGTTGGATGTGACGTGTGGAATAGCAGGTTTTGAGATGAGTATTGTTAAATGTTTGCAGTCGACTTTATAAATTTGAATTATGCATTTTCACATTTATTATTCATTTACTTGTCCTGAAAAATTGAGATTTACAGATGTACATGTAATACAGAATGAGTGAAGAAGGCAAAAAGTAGGAAAAGAAGTATTTGTGTAAATATTAACTGCCATTTTAGTGGGGTTTTTTAAAGCCCATTTTGTTTTCTTTTGGACATTGAGGTATTAAAATACCAAAAAGATTTCTGTAGATGGTCTTTTTAACTACTGTGATATATAACCCTTACTTCAGATTCTGAGGTAAATTTTGGAGTAATATTATATGTGCTGCCTTTTTATTTAAGGAGCCAGGGGAAGCATACTCCATACTTGCATTTTGATCACAGAATAAAAGCGAAATGGGAAGGTCCTTTAACTTAGTGGTAACAAGGATGGTTTGGGAATTCCGTCTTCTAATCCTCAGCATGGAGGTTACGATATTGCATACGCCACAGGACTGTTCTTACGGGGATCCCAGAAGCTCTGATTGTGATATGAGGTCATTTTCAATGTAAAATCCATCGAGGTAGAATTTTTATATATTAATTACATTTTGACAGAGAATTTAAGACCATGCTATTATTTAGAAGAAAATTATTTATGATATGTTGGTAATCTTTTTCTTTGGTGGTTTTTAGTTTAAGAAAATCTGGTAAAGTAGTTTATAGCTGATTAATGTAGCCCTGTTAGGTAAGAAAACTATGGATTGACTTGACATTTCTAAGCTAAGTACTGTTAGATTAACATTAAAGGCTAATGTGAAATTGCCAAAGTGTAAATTACAGATAGTTTTGAGGAGAGCTGTTTCCTTTTTTAAAATTTTTTAAATCAAACCATTCTTCTCATTGTCCATGGTACAGTACATAAAATTTCACAGTTAATGTAATACACCCGTTTATTTTATATTCAAAGCAATCGATCCTTTACTTGCCCCCTTTCGAAGCTGTGGTTGCTTTGTTAAAAAAGTGTATTACGTCTGTTTTCATAATTTTCCCTAGATAACATTGACATTTCAATTTGGTGTGGTATTTTTATGTAATAGATCTTGAGGTTCTAATTTTGATGTAGTCCAAATCATTTTTCCTTTGGGTTTTTGCCTTTGGTTATATGTATTAAATAAAGATGTAATAAATACATATGTATATATAAAATCTTATCTAAATGTGTATGTGCTTAATGGTATTTTACCTTCATTTGTTCTTTCTGTAAGGGTATTCCTTTATGTAAATCTAGTTTCTGACGTGTATCATTTTCTGTCTCTCTGAAGAACTTCTAATATTTCTTTGAGGGCAGGTCCACTGGTGACAAATTCTCTCTGTTTTTCTGAGAAAATCTTGATTTGTCCTTTACCTTCGAAGGGTCATTTTGCTGGATACAGAAGTCTAGGTTGGTGTTTTTTGTTTGTTTGTTTATTTTTCTCCTTTCAACAGTAAATATTTCACTTCAGTCTCTTCTTGCATGGTTTCTGAAGAGGATTTTAGTCTAAGGCTTCATGTTGTTCCTCTTAGAAGGTGTTTTTTCCTCTGGCTTCTTTCAAGATTTTCTCTGTATTTGACTTTCTGCAGTTTGAATATGATATGACTAACTGTAGATTTTTTTTTTTTCAGTATATATCCTGCTTGATGGTCTCTGAACTTCATAGAACTGTGGTTCAGTGTGTGTCGTTTATTTTGGAGAATTATCAGCCATTGTTACTTCAAATATTTCTTCTGTCCCTTTCCATTCCTTCTTCTAATCTTCCCATCATGCATAGTTAGATTTTGTAATGGTCCCATAGTTGTGGATATTCTGTTCTGTGTTTTTGATTCTTTTCTTCCTCTTTGCTTTCAGTTTGCGGGGTTTCAGTTGGCATATCTTCAAGCTCACCGATTCTTTTTTCAGCAGTGTCCAGTCTATTGATGAACCCTTAAGGGGATTCTTCACTTCTGTTACAGTGTTATTGATTTTTGTCATTTCCTTTTGACTCTTAGGGTTTCCAAGTCTCTGCTTACAATGCTGACATTATCTACCTGTTTTTGCATGGTGTCCACTTTTTCCATTGGACTTCTTAGCGTTGATTAGTCATAGTTATTAAATTCTCAGTGTGGTAATTCTGAAGGTCTCTGTCAAGTTTGAGTCTGGTTTTCATGCTTACTTTGTGTCTTCAGACTGTGTTTTTGCATTTTAGCATGGCTTGTCATTCTTTTGTTGATAGCCGGACTTGATGTGTTGACTAAAGGAAAACAGGCCTTTAGTGTGAGGCATTGTGTTAGGAGTTCGGCTGTGTTTACTATTTGCTGTAACTGTGGTGTCAGAGGCTAAAATTTCCTTTTGGTTGTCTCTGGTCTTTCCAAGTAATTCCTGAGGCTTGTGGTTCTTCCAGCTATACCCCTTATTATATAGGTACTTTATTGATGGTAGGTAAGGCGGGGTTAGGGGGCTATGGGGAGAAGAAGCATTCTACAATCCTGTGATTAGGTCTCAGTCTTTTACTGAGCCTCTGTCTCTTGACTGTGACTTTCCTGAGTGTTTCTTAGCTCCCCTGCCCTCCCACCTCGACATTTAGGTGAGACATTTAGAGAAGAAATTCGGTATTTTCCTTCCCATTTCCTTCAGGTTGGTTAGTCTTTGGTAAAAAGTTTCCTTTGTGAGCAGGACTTTGTTTTAGAGAACAGAGAGCGCTAAGTTATTTCAAAATAGTTACTCCCCCTCTGCTAAGAGCATAAGGGGATTTTTCTCACTTCTTCATAGTGGAACTTGCTGCTGCACCTGGAGATAAAACTCAGGGAAGTTCCCCTCCCCAAGACTGCCCATTCCCTGAGTTTTCAGCTCTCAAGCGAGTTCACACTGAGCTTTCAGCAGTTCATCAGTTATAGCTTAAGTGCTTCTGGGGATACTTGTCCCAAACTATGGGCTTCGGCACCCTGTAAGCTGCGATTCTCTGTGTTTATCTGTCTCTCCAGTTCTCAGGCAGCAGTTTGCTTTGGATCTCAATTCTCTGATGGGTCTAAGAAGAGCTGGTGATTTTCCATTTGTTCAGCTTTTTTCTTGTCATGAGAATAGTAGTAATGACATCTAAGCTGTTTATATGTCAGACCAGAAACCCTTAATGATATTTTATAGGTTGTCACATAATTTTATTTTATTTTGGGGGCTTTTCTTTTTCAGTCCATTTGAAATTTAGGTTTGTAGGGATGTAGGGAATAGCATATATTTCTAGGCCATCCTGTTATACTGCTTTGTCTAATAATTCTTATGTTAGGGTTACAGTACTTCCAGTTCTTAGAGCTTTATATTCTTTAGTACCTGGTAGGGTCAATGCTTCCTGAATAATTCTTTGCTTTACTTGTCTGTTATTCCACTTGAACCTCAGAATCATTTTGTTAATAAAAGAAAAAAGCATTAGGATTATAAATAGAACTGCTTAAGATTAATCATATTTTTAAATAATTTTTTTATTGAAGTATAGTCAGTTTACAATGTTCTGTCAATTTCTGGTGTACATGTTTCAGTCATACTTATACATATATATTCCTTTTCATATGTTATTTCATTTTTATTATAAGTTACTACAACATATTGAATGTAGTTCCCTGTGCTATGCAGTATGAACTTGTTTATCTGTTTCATATAAAGCAATTAGGATCTGCAAATATTTAACTCCCATTTTATCCCTTCCTACCCTGCTTACCCTCCGGTAACCATCAGTTTGTTTTCTATGTCTGTGAGTCTGTTTCTGTTTAGTAAATAAGTTCATTTGTGTCTTTTTTTGTTTTTGTTTTTTGATTCCACGTATGAGTGATACCATATGGTATTTATCTTTCTCTTTCTGGCTTATTTCACTTGGAATGACGATCTCCAGGTCCATCCATGTTGCTGCAAATGGCACTATGTTATTCTTTTTTATGGCTGAGTGGTATTCCATTGCATAAATATACCACAGCTTCTTTATCCAGTCATCTGTCGGTGAACTTTTAGGTCATTTCTAAGGATTAATAATATGATTAGAATGGTAGTGTTATAGTTGGACTTCCCCATCTGGAAACATATTTCTCTTTGTTCATTCAGGTCTTTTACATTTTAGAAGTTTATAATTTACTTTGTCTCAGTTACAGAAGTTTCTTGTGAGATGTTATTTTCTGCATTTTTAAAACCTTTTTGTTTTGAAATAATTTTAAACTCTAATGGAAGTAGCATAAAAATAGTATAGAGTTCCTGTGTACCCTTTACTTAGCTTCCCTGAGTGATAACATCTTATAAAACTATAATGCCACTATCAAAGCCAGGAAATTGACATTGGTATGCTGTTAACTATAGACTTATTTGGATTTCACCAATTTTTACATGCATTCTTTAAACATATATATTTATATATGACATTATTATTGGAATGGCCTTCCACTACACACCTCTTCCCATCCCAACTCCCCTCCCACCCCCTTTTCTTTTTCTTCCTCTTGCTCTTTGCTGGAGAGCAAGAATGCTGTTAATTTCCAGGAAGCTGCTTAGCTAATAGATTTCTAAATTCTAAAGGTTTTTAAGTTGCTTTCATTGAATATTTTTAGGAATGTAATCTTATTTACTAATAATGTTATTTTTGTTTCTTTTTAAAGCACACCACATTGCATTGGCTAGATTTCTAAATTTTACGTATTTTGTGCCTGATTTTTATGTAATTTTCCTTAGGCTTCACCTTTAAGGAAAATTAGTGGCAAATGTGTATAATTGGTTTCACTAATATCTGGCATTAAAATTAATCATTGACATGTAATGAGTGCTTATACAGTGTTTCAGGAATTCTGATCACCTTAAATGAATCATCTTGTTTTATCCTCACAATCTCCTAAGACAGGCATCAGCATTTTCCCTGTTTACAGATGAGTAGTAACTGGCTTATGTTAAATAATTTACTTGCTTAAGGTCACATTGTGTAAGGAGTGGCTCAAACCAAGTTTGTAAATTTTTTATTTATTTTGCATGTAACCATTCTTTTGTATTAACCCCTATAAACAATAGAAAAGATGAATTTTAAGGTACTCAGATGAATTTGATTCTAGGGCATGCATTTATTCTATGGAAGATAGCATTCTAGAATTGAATAAATTAATTTTATAAAATTCAGGTTAAACACTGTTTGCAAACTGATATTTCAGTGTTTAAGTAGATATCAAAGATGTCTTTATTTTTTTAAAGGATAGAAGTACTAAGCCTGCTCCTTTCTCCTTCTGTGTCTTCCCTCCACCGGTATTTGTTGGAAGGTATAGCCAGTACTGAGTATCTAAATAAGGCAAAATTTTTTTAGTTAGATAGATGTGGAATTAAGCATGGTGGTCCAATGAAATTATTTTATCTTTAATTATGAGGAACAGTGTATAGTTAACCTTTTTGAAAAACATCAAAAGTTAACTCCTCAGCAGTTTAAGTTTAGTATGCATTCTTATTTTTGATGACTTTAAGAGGATATCAAGGCTTTACTGACTTAGTGGATGAATCACAAAATAATAGTATCTTTTATTTGAAAGGAGCCATGAAGGACATTTTACTTAATATTCTTCCCCATGTAGGAATGCTATTTGTGGGGAAAGGGTTAATTTTTATTCTTAGTTGCAATCTTTAACAGTTGTCTTAATTCTGTGTCACTCTTACGTTTACTGTTCTCAGATTGCCTTTTCTAATACCTTGTACCTGTATGTCCCTTTCACATCTGAGCTGATCAATTTTAGTGTGGCTGTATTGTTTTTCTTTAGGTGCTTTTGTCTTCCGCATTGGCATTCATTGGTACCGTCTACCTTTCTTACATTTATTTCAGTAACTTCATTAGGAAGAAGCTGTCAAACCACACTTGTGCTTACAGATCTTAACTATGTAATCAATCCTTTAAAATGCATTTTATTTTTGTCACTAACCTTTGTTATATGTGTACTCAAACAATAGTCATTCTCTAGTATCTAGCTAGATCCCTTGTTAGCTGTTTTTTGTCTTGCATGCCTTAACCCTGAGCTGTTACCGTAACATTAATACTCTGAAATCCTCTGGAAGGAAAGGTATGATTGTATGTTAATTTCTTCTGGTCAGAGGAAAGGTACTTTGGTAGAACAGGGTGCATAAAGTGTACTCTGTTTTATGTTTGAAGGTGGACTGTATCCAGAGACATTTTTTTCAGAAGTTCTGTGCTACGTTAATGAGAAACTGGGTGAGCTTAGCTTATTTACTTAGTTGTACACAGCTTGAAATTAAAATGTGCCTACGCTTTTCTATATGGCAATGGGGTATTTTCTGGACTTGATTAAAGCACTATTGCTTAATTTTTAAACAAGAATCTTTTTTTCCTAATACTTAAAATATCAATCACTTTCAATTAAATTGCTGTGAATAATTCCTTCTGTCCATTTCTCTTGAGCTTTTTCATTCTCTTTCCAATTGAGTTCTTTATACTTGCTCTCTTTTGACAGCGTTTTTTTTTTTTTCTTTTTTTGGAAGGCGAGGACTCCCTACACAGCTTTTGTGGTTCCCCAGTTATGAAAAACAGTGGGATAAATGTTCACATGGTATAACTTCCCTTTTTTGACTGGGATGGAGTGGATTAGTGAAACAAAACAGAACAACAAAACAGTGAATGTTGGCAAGTGTTCAGATATTTCGTTTTTTTCTCATTCACTTGGCTCAGTTCAGTAACTGCTTACGAGTAAGTTTTGCAGTCTTGGAAATAAGGAGTTGAGAATAATGTGTGGGTAACTGATTAGTATCCACCTCACAGAGATGTTGGATGGATTGATTCTTAGAGAGCCTAGGAAATGTCAAAACAGTATAAATGCAAACTACTATTATGACAAAGTAAAAGCTGCTTTGAAAAAAAATGTAATTCAGCTGGTAGAAAAAACTTCCTTTAAGGGAGAGACTGGATTTGAGTTTCTATATGATTTCTCATTCTGAATACTAATTAGTACTTGAACATATGTAAAACTTAAGTGGTTTTTTTTTTTAATATAGTTGTGAAGTGTTCATGCAGATAGATTCAGTTTAAATCTCCTGCCATATAAAATGTGTAGGAGGGCTTCTTGAGTTTTGCTTTCAGATGTATTTTCTCATTGATAGGGATGGATTTTCATTATTACCACTTGGACCTTTTTTTTCTTTAAGGAGAAGAGTGAAATATAATTCCTTAGGAAAAATAAATGTTTTATCTCACGCTTACTTCAGGGTACAGACCAGATGCAGGTATGTGCACTATTCAGTTGTACAGAAAGGTGTTTTCATCCCTCCCAGTTCTCTGGCTGTTGGATTTGCTATTTGTTTTTGTGGCGGGAAAATTAACCTGAGCTGAAGGATGTCAGGATCACTTAGACAAAAGTTACCGTGTGTTGCCCCACAAAACAAGTGGACTATTCAGTTTTTTCAACTGCGTATTGTATATGTGTTTGTGTTTTCCCTTTGTGGAATACCACAACGGTATAACAGGTTTATACTGTTAGGACCTCAGGGCAGTGTGTCTTAACCAGAGTTACTTGCGGAATCACCTTGGAAGCTTTCAAAAATGCTGGTGCCTGAGTCCTGCCCTTCAAAGATGGGTTTGATTGGTTCAGGTGTGGCCTGGACCTCAGCTCTCTAGATGGTTCTCATGTGCAGCTAAGGCTAGAGACTCATACTGGACGCATTTAGTTCAAAGGCACAGAAACATTTTTTTTTAATTAGCTCCTAAAAATCCTTGTCATAGTTACAAGACTAATGTATCATGAATATTTTAAATTACATTTTTGAGTTTACCATGGTCACCTTAAAATGAACATTGTTAATGCTCCTATATTTTGATAGTTATTTACCAGATTTGGTCAAAAGACCAAAAAGCCTACTAACAATGAACTGCCTTTAATAGTGAGCTGCTATTTCCTTCAAAATATGAGAAGTAACAAGATAGGCAGAGAAATGCTGTTGTCTTGGTCAGCCCCACATCTGACATCGTTCGGGGGGATGAGTAAAATCCCAGTTGGTCCGTTTCCAGCCAGCGTGGTTTTTCCACAAGGTGTCTTGTAAGTCCCCCATCTGCCTTCTAGTCCTTTTTCTCTCATTCTCAAAACCTGAGCAGAGGTTTTTGAAATTGTGTGTGCAAACATTACTAGAACAGATTCATCATTCTAACACTTCATTACTGTTTACTAAGTGTACATGTTTAAGATCTTCTATAGATAACTTCTCATATGTTATTTTCAAATTCAGTAGGCTATGGTGGTCTAATTAGACTCAAAGTGACATTCAGTGTTCTACTCAGAATAATTGATGTCGCTTAGGGGAAGGCTGGTGGCCGTCTTCGTATTTCAGTATATTTGGTTATGGGAAAATTAACTAAACCCAAAATCTCATATGATTTTGGAAAATGATGACTATTGAAAACACATCAAAAGGTAGAAAAGCTGCTCACATGCTGATCAAACGTATGTGGCCCAAACATCTATAATCTGCTATACAACTGGAAAAATTATATTAAGGATAATTTTAGAAGCGTCTCTAAGAACAGTTACTGATATGGGTAATTCTTGGCAAAATTATATCATAATTTGTATTTGGTACTTGCCTGTTTTCTGGAGTTTTTCCTACTCTGTCTGTAGTCCTGTGACCCTGTCCCTCTGACTTCTATGCATTACTCGATTTGTCTTCCTGTGAAAGGTGTAATATCCCCAGACCGTTTCTTCTCTCCCCTGCACTGAGGTTTCTCTCAGCTGTAGAGTTTTCTCTGGGAGGGGCAGGTGGGACAGGTAGGTTGAGAGGCAGACAAGGCAGTTTGTACCATATTTTTTCCCCAACCATATATTTAATTTATAGCCTGTGTACCCACCACTTGGATTTATTAAATATTAATATATTTCCACATTCATAATAAAACATCACAGATATGTCTAGGCCTTTGGAATTTCTCACTGAACCTGCTTCCCTCTCTTCTGCACAGGTAACCACTGTGTGGGGTTTATCTTTTCCAGAAATATTTTCATAAACCAAATCAATCTCTTAAGTAATGAATCAAAAGGAATGAAATTTGGAAGGGAAGTGTTTATGAGCAGAAACTAGATACCCCATCGAGGCTGTTAATAGTGATAAAACCAATTCTGCAGCTAGATTTTTTTCATCTGTCTATATCTGAATGTTCAGTGCTGACTGTTTAAAGATTTTCCTGTTAAAAAATTGTAAAAGCTTGAGAACCTAGGCTATAAGGAGACACAAAGGATTAATTCTCCTTTGTTAAAATCTACTAATGTGTGTCGAAATGTGATTATGGCTTGTTGACAAGGAACCCCTGGATGAACAGAATTCAATGTTTATGGGACTAGGTTGTTGGCAGGCACAATTAACAGTGCCAGCACCTCCAAAACCAGCCAGCTCTTTTATCTTTAGTAAATTCTGTCAAATAAGAGATCAATCCCTTTAAATTTTAGATAATGAATAGAATTCATTTAGCCTTTAATTTACAGTGCAGCTGAAATAGGTTATTGTTGATTAGATTATCTTGGTTCTCTGTGCTGTTGCATTTGGTTCACATGAAAAGGGCTGAAGTAATGCTGAAGAGGGTGGAACAAAGATTATAAATCTGTCTGGAGTTCAAAAATATGGGTACATGTATTTCAGAAATAATGAAAATATTTTGTATTATTTATAAGAAAACCAACATTTTGGAAGGCTGTTTTTTTTTTTTTTCTCAGGCAATTTAGGTATTTATTTGTGGGAAATGAAAAAGGATTCATGTGTAGAAAGGAGACAGATTTCCTACTTCCTGCTGAGGCAGTGATTAGTTACCCTCCCCCTCCCCCTCTTCTGGACCCCCTTCCCACCTTCTTCCGCTCCTCCCCAACCCCCCCCCCCCCCGCCCCGTACCTCCTTCCAGTCTCCTATCTAAGAAGGAATGAGCTCTTCTGCACTAAGGTAAGATTAGTGTCCTCCTCTGCTTATTTAAAACAGCAACAACAAAACCACCTTTCTCTTCTTCCCCTCTTCCTGCCCCCGCAAAATTAGTTTCATTTCTAAACTCTACCAAATGATTTCTTAATGTCTGCATAGCTCTTGGACTTGAAAGCTAGGAGTCATCCTTGATTCCTTTCCCCAGTCATCAGACTTTCCGGATTCTACCTCTTTACCTCTTCTAGGCTTCCTCTGAGCTTTATTACATTTCATAAGAAGCACGAAATGTTCGAGGTTTTTCCCAGCTTTAAAATACTATGATGACTTTTAAGATCTAAAATTAAATGTTGGAGTATAATATTAAAAGCCTGATAAAGGAATATTAATAATACATGTTCAATGAAAAGTACTGATTTTAGATCAGATTTCTTAAAAAGGATTCTAAAAATTCAGAATAAGACATTTAGAAATTTGTACTTAGTGTGAAATGTTAGTATCGATATTACATATGAATTAGTGAATATTTATTAATATGGCTTAAGTGTATAATACTGAACTTTACACCTAACTTTTTCTGAAGAAAAAGCTCTAAGTTCTTACTGAAGAAAGAGTAATAAATTTACTCTCATCAGTCAGTATCCGGGCAGGTGGAACTAGACCCACCAACTGCTGACACCGAGAGGACCTGGTATGCCCCCAAAGATAAAAATTTTATTTCAAAATTTTTATTTTTGAAGACTTCTTACAAAGGATTTCAAGAGTCACTTTGAAAGATTTAATGCCTGTCATTTCTTTTGGGGATCCTAAATTATGAAAAGAGACTTAAATAGGTTGACTTTAATGCAAATACTATAAAATTAAGAAAAAATTCGATAGTGGAAGGAGACGTCTGGGAGAGTGGATAGGAGGCGTGAACAAAGTTTTGAGTACAAGTAGCTTTTGAGGATTTGACTTTTGAGGTAGAGTGGGAGGTAAATTTGAGTATCTAAATCAGAAAATACTAAGTGCCAGACTGACATAAAAATATTTGACCTAGTGATTAAAAAAAATGAAGCATTAGTAAAAATTGACATGTTTTTCTAAATGGTATCTTGCTATTTAGGATTTTTTAAATGGTGGAAAGCATATTTGCTTTAAGGCTAGGGTGAGCCTTTGTCTCCAGCATAGCTATCCCAATTCTTGAATCTGCAAAGACTCATGAAAAATAATATTTTAAACCTTGTAGGCTTTTTTCCTGACATTCACTACCTCACATTGCCACAAAGCAACTCCGGTGTATACTGGACGCTCTGCTGTCTCTGCCCTGCTTTCATGATGAGTTTAGCTTCAAAATGAAGATTTATCCTTTTGGCCTATTTCTTGTGTTCAAGCTGCTAGTTTCTCCTTTGCACAAAGCCCGCACCTGTTACCTTGTATAGCCTTCTAAATTTTCTTGGGGGTTAATAATTTGTTTCCCTTTGAGCACCAGCTGCAAGCACCAGGGGTCTAACTGACTTTCTGAAAAGGAGTAGGTATTTGAAGTTCTCTTGAAGAAGAATGGGGTTATTTGATCACGGTTTTGAGAATGAATAAAAATTTGACGGGGAAAATTCAGGCAGGGAGTATGGCATGATCAAAGGTATGAAGATGGGGGCACAAAAGGTATATTCAGCATATGAGATGTAGTATGGCATGTTAAAAATGTACCATATTGTCAGGAAACAGTGGAATGCCATTGGGACGATAGGGAAGAGACCATGGAACACAGTGAGTCCCAGCTCATTGGGTAATATTACTTGTCATTTATTGAATATTTACTGTGTGTCCAAGTCTGTGTCAGGCCTTTTAGGAAATAACCTCATTTAATTCTTACAAGCAGTCTTATGTGGCAGACATTATCCTTTGAAGAAACTGGGGCTTTGGGAAGCTAAATAGGCTGAAAAGACTCAAGCAGCTAAGTTAGATTTGAATCCACATCTCTCTTAAAATATGCTACCTTACCAGTCCTCTCTAGCTGATTAAAGTTGCTTCGCAGTGACCTGTAGATTTTATACAAGAAATCTGCAACAAGCACAAACTTCTTATAGACGAGGTGATTTACTGTTATATTGGACTGAGGAAAGAACTATGATCATTCATGTGCCAAGCTTCAGAAGAACTTCAAATATAAATACGCTGCTACAGGACACATGAACTGATGGCCCCAGAAAGAAGGCTAAGTCTATTTTGGATAACAAAACACCTTCTTGATGTCCGAAACTCTTAAAACAAAAAAAGTCTCTGAGACAAATGGTTAAACCTGTGTGTTCAGGGAGACCCTCGTTACTCTATTTTAGGCTATAAATATTTGACAGGTTAGATCTGGACCAAAAAGTATCTGGTTTTAGTCATAATATGGGTACCTACCTTGGCTCCTTGAATTTAGAAGCTGATTCATATGTGTTTGTTTAGATTTTTTTCTAACCCAGAGATAGCATTATTTGTATCTTACAGGAATGTCAAACTGAAATATTATTGTTGTTGTAGTACGTGAATGTCTTCCATTGAATCACAGCCATTTTCATAACTGGTAGCATGTGAATTAAATAATTTTACCATTGAAGGGATCTTAGTAATTGTCCAGTGAAGTCTTCTTGTACAGATAAGGCAAATGAAGCATGGAACTAGGTGATGTGGCTTTGGTTACTTATTCGTTTAAGGCTGTTAGAACTAGAACTAGAACAAGAACTCTTATGACTAAACTGCACTACTGCCAGTATTTAACAAGAGGGAGTTCTGTAGACCAGCGCCTTGCTAGTAGAAGTTTCTTACTGCTTATGAGGCTGGAATCCTAAAGCAATAAATAGTCTTACCTGGGTAAGATATGGGAAGTTATCTGTCAGAATCTCCTGTGAATCTTTGACAAAATACATACATCAGCTGCTCTTTGAAAACCATTTGGCTAGAGAGTCCATGATGTCAAGAGCATCTCTAATCACTAAGCATAGCCCTGTGGCTGGAAACATGCAGAATATCCTTGTGGTTTGGAAATAGGTGTCTAGAAAACAGGTAGCTTAATAATCTAACTATTTGCACTGCAGATGGATACCATAAAGTTATTCTCTCCAGTGCTCACAAAAGATATTTGATTGCATTACCATACATGTTCTGAAAAACTAAGGGAAAAAAATTAGACTTGTGAGATCTCTGATTTTTCCACATGATTATTTTTACGGATATACAGATTCTGAGCTTTTATGGCAAACCAACTAATTAGCCTGCTGTAGTTTCAGGGATGCTGGTAAGAAGACATGAGTATCCGCATTCTTGTACCAGTTTCCTGAGCTCCTCCTACCGCAGGGGACATGAAGTGGGCTGGGTGACACCTGCACAACAGGAGGGCCGCATTGCTGGAGAGGAGCCCTGAGCGTAGGGAGCACATGTGTTTTGCTCCTAAGGGAGACACTGTCTTTATCTTCCATCTGTTGCTTTACAACCACCCTTGAAAAGATAGCCTGGAGCAAAGAGCTGTCAGTGCCTCTGCTTGCAGGGCACGGAGAAATACAAGAGACCAATGGAGAATTGTCTCCCAAAAGATGTTATATTATACTAGACAAACTTGATCACTGATTATTCTCAATCTAAATATGTTAAAATAAACAGGGTTTCAGAAGTGTGATCTCTGTGTACTTTGTTTTTATTTTGGAGGAAAACTGTTGTTGTTTGTACGTTACATGCCCCTGTAACTACAGTAACATGAAAGTTAACTTGCTTCGTTTTGATGAAGGGTATTCTGGGTAACTGGATTTTCTTTTAAAATATTCAAATTCCATTATGCCAAAAGAATACACCCTGTTCCTCCCCTTGCCCCATCTTTTTGTCTCAAAACATTTTCCCTCTGTGCTATTTCAGGAAGTGCCTAAAGTGTTCCTGTCATGGACCAGAATCTGTGTGCTAGCAGGGTATATACGTATGATTGTCCTGCATTCACAGTTGTTATATGCCAGGCATTTTTATTTTTATTTAACCCTCACTCCAATCCTGTGCCATTTAAGGAAACGAGACTGCGTAGGCTAAAGGTTAGAAGAATTTTCTTCAGGGAGGGAGCAGCATGTACAGGGGGTTTGGGGAAGACAGGTAGCAAAGAGCATCCCAAGAAGAAGGAGCAGTACGTGTGAAGGTTCAGAAGAAAGAATGTAGAATTGTGAGTATTTCCTGATACTGATACTAACCTAGTTTTAAAGCTGAAGTTTCAAATTCAAACCTGTTGAGGCCTTTGCAGGCTGTAGTCTGTCAGGGAGTGAAGTTCTGATTTTACGGATTTCAGTGGTTGTGCTTATCATATGTGAAACCTTCCATGCAGACTTTTAAAAAATCTTTTTTTTTTTTTTTGGTGGGAGGAGGATGGAGGAGGGGGAGAAATATTTTGCTGTTTATGTTTTAGTGTTAGAATGCTGCAGTATTAAAGGTACCAGTTTTTGGAGGAGATTGCTTACGAGTTTGCTGTTTAAAGCGTAGTTTTCATTACTGTGTATCAGTAATGAAATGTTCAAAATAGCTTTATTTAACTAGACCTCTATATTGCCTGTTGACCAGAAATCGTGGTTGGTTTTCCATTTGAAAAGCTTACCACTTGCTCCAGGCACAATATGGTCCACACAATATTCTTAAGTTATCCAGTGACGTTAGAAATTAAGGTTTCCCTGGTGCCATTCATTTTTAATCAGGATAGAAAAGGTGTTGCTAACTTTTAAAAAAACTTCACCTGTTAGAGGTTTTCATTAACTATAGGTTTTTTTGCAACTGATGCTTTTACTCTAGTACTAAAAGTTTTAGTGTATTAAAAACAGATCAGTTAACAGTTTAGCTGACCCTAGTTTTTCTAAGTGTATTTTGTTCAACAGAACTTTGCTGTAATTACATGGTTAATATAATTACAAAACATTTCTCAGAACGGTATATTTTTGATTGGAGGGTCATAGTGAAGACTAAGTAAAAATATATTCAAAGCACCTTATATAAAACTTGGTATGTAAAAGATTCTCAAATGGTAGTTACTATTCCTCTTACCACGTTATTGTTGTAAAAAGCTGATTAGATTTTTGTTGCATGTATTTGCATTTAAGGGGCAAACATGATAAAAATTTTAGAGTGGAGATTGTCTAAACCTATGTTGTCTAATAAACACCACCAGCCACAGATGGTATTTAAATTTAAGTTACATTAAAAATTCTGTTTCTTGGTGCTCCTGGCCACATTCCGAGTGCTTGGTAGCCACGTGTCTAGTAGTTGCTGTTGATGGTGCAGAACATTTTCATTGTTGCAGAAAGTTGTATTGGACAGTGCTGTCCTAACCTAGTGATTTTCAATATTTTCATCCCAATTAGTAGAACCTTTTATTCATGAAATTTTAACCAGAATCCAATACAAAAGGTGGGAAGAAGCAGAGATGCTCTTCAGGAGATCCAAGAATCACTCCACTACTCCACTTGACCTCCCCAAGGCCCTTGTAACACAGGGCCCTTAGGTCCATGGTTGGAAAGTGCTCCTTTGCTCTTTTTTTTTTAAACTACATTTAATAAATGTGGCTAGAATTATAGAAATAGAAACATCTGTAAATAGAATAAGCACCTCAGAAATAATTGATTGAGATAAGATGCTGGAACCATGGGGTGAAAGATTGTTGGGACAGAATGTGGAGAAATCTTACTAGTTTATTGAAACAAACTTAACATCATAGGATGAACTGATATTAAATGCATCTTGATGTGATGCTCCAAGAAGAATAAAACTTCGCCCATGTGGCATTTCTGTCAGTTTAAAAACAATGATAATTTAATGAAGAAACAATCAGATGAATTGATGTCAGGAATCTTCTCTAGAACAATTGGCTTGGACTCTTGACAAATATTGGTTTCATGAAAGACTAAATAAATAAATGGGGAAATTAAAGGAGACTAAAGAGATACGGCAATTAACTGTGTTGTGTGCTGGATCCTTTATTGAATATTGGATTGGAGGGTAGAAAGGATATAAAGGATAATATTGGAATGATTGGAAAAATTTGAGAATGGATGGTGGTGATAATAATAATAATAGATTTTTGGTATAGTAGTTGTATTGTGATTATAGAAGAAAATACCTGTGCTCTTAGAGGAGTACATATTGATGTATTTAGTTAGGAGTGAAATGTCATGATGCTGCAAATAACTTTCAAATGGTTGAACCAAAAAAGAAAGTGTGTATGTGTAAAGAAAGAAAGCACATGTGGCAAAATGTTAACAATCAGTCAGTCTAGGTTTCTCACCCTTTTGGTAATGTCATAGATTTTTTTTTTTCCACACCCTCCCATGAACCAGTTTTGCCCTTTGAGGGGCAGTATTTCCCCCACTGAGACTGAATGATATAGATGAAGAGTGTAATGGTGTTCACTGTACTTTCTTACAAACTTTTTTTAGATTTGAATTTTTTTGAAGTAAAAGGTTGGTGTTAAAAGAAGTTGCTTCTTATTCTGTCTGCTCAGCAGACAATTCCAAGAAATGACCCTCCATCTTTTCTGCCTGATGGTTGCACAGAATGGATTTGTAAAGTTGGAGCAGTCCTTTCAGGAGAAGGTGGAATTGCGCTGAACTTAGGATAAGCAGTTGTAAGTTGGTTCAGCCAATTAATAGGAAGGCATTTCAGACAAGGAAACAAAATAAGTAAAAGCATCTTAGTTTATATGTTACATATATGTTTCAGTGTTTGTTTCACCAGAATTTATTCACTAAGGTTGAGCTGAAAAAATTTTTGAGTTATAATTTGCCTACAGTAAAATGTATAAATCTTAAGTGTACAGCTTAATGATTTTGGGCTGCTGGGAATTTGATTCTCAGAATTTCCTCCTGCTTAAAGCCAAAAGTAAAACACACTAGTTCCTTGGAGGGGGCAAAACTATTCCTAGTGCATATTTCTGAAGGAAAGTTCTTAAAGGGGGCCTCATACAGGGAGTATGGAATGATGTAGTGTGTTTCACAGAGCTCGTTTCTTACATCACCGTAAGTGAAAGCTAATGCCACGAAGCTTAGGTGTAATTTTATTGGGGGTGAAGGGTGGGGAGCTAAGTAAGTAATCTTTACGCAAAAGTAAAACCTAATGTGTATCAAAAATGATATAAAGATTTTGTATAAAGATTACTTACTTAGCTCACCCACCCCGCCTCTCTATATATACACACACATTCATGAAATATATTTGTATAAAAGTTTGTATAATTATTATATATATATGTATGATTTCTTTAAATCTCTTTGTTAATAAGAATTGGGCAAGGAAAGGGCTTAAGCAGCAGTTATTTTGGGTTAACAACTAGGGATGGATTTATTATTTTAAGAAATAAATATAAGTGATATCATATGGTATTTTTCTTTCTCTTTCTGCCTTGATTCACTTAGAATGACAATCTCCAGGTCCATCCATGTGTGGAATCTAAAAAAAAAAAAAAAGACAAACAAATTTATTTACAAAACAAAAACAGACTCATAGACATAGAAAACAAACTTACGGTTACAGGGGGTTGGAGGAAGGGAGTGGGAAGGGGGTAAATTGGGAGGTTGAGATTTGCAGACGCTAATTAATATATATAAAATAGATAAACAACAAGCTCATACTGTATAGCACAGTGAACTATATTCAGTATCTTGTAGTAACTTATGGTGAAAAAGAATATGAAAACAAATATATGTATGTTCATGTATGATTGAAGCATTATGCTGTACACCAGAAATTGACACATTGTAAACTGAGTATACTTCAATGAACAAATATATATATATATATACCAAAAAAAAATATATACACCCCCCCCAAAAAGAAATAGGCAAGTGATAATTTCCTTTTCTGGAAATTCAGAATTTAAAAATTTTGTCTTTTGAATCCAAGGTTGTCCCACATTTAGAGGAAAGTAGGCCAATAGAGAATCTCCAGGTAAAGCCAGGATTTTTCTGAAGGACCAAATTTTTTTGTCTGATTTAATGTTGAAAAGGAATCAGTCAAGTCCTCAAAGTTCTTTAAAACATAGATGGCCTAGATACGTTTAGCTAGAAGATGGTTTCAAACAAATACTCCCAGTTGGCCATTGTGGCTGCAGGAAAGTACCAGTAATGCTTTCATAAAAATCTGGTTTTGAGCAGTGTGAACCTACCGAAAAGGAACTGTTGGTGAAAGGAACTTTTTCCCTTTGGATTGTCCCCTCATGATGCCTTTGCTTTAGTCAGTTTCTATGATCTGACTCTTTGCTCTGCTGTCTTGTGATTTTTTTAAAAGAAAAACCTATTGTTTAGGTGGAAGGGTGGTGTCTTTATAGGGTGCCACTTAAGAAGGTTTTCCTACCAGGAAAATACCGCTTTGGTCTGCGGTGCTCGTCTACATGGTAAATTACCCTGCATTTAGAGAGGTTTGTACTGCTGCGTGGTTCTCTCTTTATGCTTTGAGTAACGTTTTCTTGTTAGTTACACACAGATCTTTGCTAGTTGAATTTAGGGGATTAGGGGATGCATTCTGAAACTATAGAATAGAACTTTCCTTCTCATTCCTGAATCTTTGGACAATAAAAATGAATTGTATTTAACGTTGAAATCATTTATGATACTGTCATTTGAAATTGCGGATGAGAAATGCTGTGAAAAGATCTGCCACATTTTAAGCTTTATGTTGTAAAGGGGGAGATAATTTAACCTAAATTATCAAGAGTTGTGGGCTACAAGTTGTCAGTATGTGCAAAGTGAATTTTTAGGTAATGAGCAAATTTATGAGCATGTAATTTTCTTGAAAAAATTTTATCTTAAAAAGTAATGACAAATTATTAAAGGAGAGAACTCCTGACTTTTATTTGAATTCTTTACATGGATTAGATTCTTTAATTTGGTAATTTATTCCTTACAAAAACCTTATAAGGACAAGTAGTTAATCGACTCATTTTACAGAGAAGAAAACATGGCTCCAACAGAATAAATGGCCCACGATCATACATCTAACAAGTGATGGAATGAAGATTTAAGCTGAGGCAGTTTTACTCTTAACCACTGTGTTATGCTTCTCAAAATGTATGGAGCTAACAGTATTGTGATGTTACCTTCTATCTTTCTCCTAAGGCTACATTGCCAAGGTATCTGCTTTTTTAATTTACTTCGCTTTTTGTTTTCTAACCCCAAATTTTCTCTTGTTTTAATACTAATAAAATCTAGAAGAACTAGAAGAAATGTTAAGGGTTAAATATACTTAGGTTAAAACACCAAATCTATGTACACTAGCTGGGTGACCGTGGGCAAGGTACTTGTTTATATGAACTCACTTCTTTAAAGACGTTATAATAAGAAACTAATAAGGGAGTTAATAACTCATAGGTTTGTTGAAAAGATTGCAAATATAGTATTATTAGAATTATTGCCTTGAAGATATTAAGGGTTTAAAAATAAGCAACAACTATTGCCTTCACATATCTACCTGAAAAGCTAAATATTTTATTTTTTTAAATCCCTTTAATTCTTCTAAACATTTAAGGAAAATATTTATATCAGTTCTCTACAATCTCTTCCAGAAAACGGAAATAGAGGTATATTTCCTTACTTATTCTGTGAGGCCAGCATTACCCTAATACCAAAACCAAAGACTTTATAAGAAAGGAAAACTACAGACCAATGCCTCTTATGAATATAGATGTAAAAATCCTCAACAAAATGTTAGCAAATTGAATTTAAAAATGTATAAAAAAGAATTGATTACCATGACCAAATGAGATTTATTGCAGGTATGCAGGGCCAGCTCAACATTTAAGATGCAGTTAATGTACTCCATTACTATTAACAGGCTAAATAAATAAGAAAAATCATATGATCATATCAGTAGATGCAGAAAAAACTTTTGATAAATTCCAACACCCACTTATGATTAAAAACTCTCAGCAAACTAGGAATGAGAGAAATATACTCAACTTGATTAAAAAGAAAATCTACAAAATACCCTACAGATAACAACATACTTAATGGTGAGAACGTAGATGCTTCCCTGTTAAGATCAGAAAAAAAGATAATGCTGTCCCCCCTCTGACTGCTGCTGTTCTGCATCGTCCTGGAAGTCCTAACTAAGTAGTAGTGCAAGAAAAGGAAATAAAAAATAAACAGATTGGAAAGGAATAAATAAAACTCTGTTTGCAGGTGACATAATGGTCTATGTAGGAAATCTCAAAGAATCCACACGAAAATCTGGAACTAATAAGTGATAGCAAGGTTGCAGGATACAAGTTTAATATACAAAAATCTATTGCTTTCTAATATAGTAGCAGTGAACAATTTAAGTTTGATACTAAGTGTATAATACCACTTACATTATCACAAAAACTCGAAATCGGTATAAATCTAACAATTGGAATTTGAAATTTAAATGTGAACACTATTTACATTAGCACTCCAAAATCTGACATCTTTAAATCTAACAAATTGTGTACATGATTTTTATGAGGAAAATGACAAAATTCTGATGAAGAAAATCAAAGATCTAAATAAACAGAAAGATATTCCATGTTCATGAATAGGAAGAATCAGTATGGTTAAGATACCATTTCTTCCTAAATTGATCTATAGATTCAATGTACTCCCAATCTGAATTCCATGGAGTTATTTTTTTGGACATTGAGAAACTGATTCTAAGTTTATATGGAGAAGTAAAAGACCCAAAATAGCCAACACAGTATTAAAGATGAAAAAAGTTGGAAAACTGACACTCCTGGACTCATTATAAAGTGACAGTAACCAAGACAATGTGGTATTTAGTGAAAAAATAGACAAGTAGATCAATGAAACAATATAGCTCAGGAATAACAAAATTATAGTCAATTGATCTTTGAGAAAGGAACTGAGGCAGTTCAGTGAGAACATTTTTTTAAAAATGCTCTTCGAACAACAGAACACGCTTATGCAAAAAAAAAAAATCTGTACACAGATCTTAACATCTTTCACAAAAATTACCTCAATGTGGATCATAAACCTAAATGTTAAGCACAATACTATAAAACTCCTGAAAGATAGTATGGGAGAAAATCTAGATGACCACAGGTTTGGCAGTGACTTTTTAGAAACAATGCCATTATCTATGAAACAAAAAATTGATAAGTTGGATTTAATTAAAATGAAAAATTAATGGCTGTGAAAGATACTTTTAAGAGATTGAAAAGACAAGCCACAGAAGAGGAGAAATTTTTTGCAAAACATATATGGTAAAGGACTGAATCCATTTATTAGTTCTAATAGCTTTTTTTTGTTGGAGTTTTTGGGTTTTCTCTGTATATTGTATCATATTATCTGCAAGTAGAGACAGTTTTACCACTTCATTTCCAATTTGGGTGCCTTTAATTTCTTTTTCTTACTTAATTGCTTAATTTGCTAGAACTTCCAATTCTATGTTGAATAAAACTGGCAAAAGTCGCCATTCTCCTCCAGTTCTCGATCTTAGATGAAATCCTTTGAGCTTTTCATTGTTGAGTGTGATGTTAGCTTTTATTATGTTGAGATATGTTTCCCCTGATACACACTTTATTGAGAATTTTAATTATGAATGGATGTTGAGTTTTGTCAGAAGCTTTTTCTGCATCTATTGAGATGATGGTATGAATTTTATTCTTTGTTTTTTTAATATGAGGTATCACATTGATTGATTTGAGGATGTTGAACCATCCTTACATCCCTGGAATAAGTCCCACTTGATCATGGTATATGGTGTATGGTATGTGGTATATGATTCTTTTACTGTATTGTTGAATTTGGTTTGCTAGTATTTTGTTGAGGATTTTTGCTTCTATTTTTATCAGTGCTATTGGCCTGTAATTTCATTTTTTTCATGGTGTCTTGGTTGTGATACCAGGGTAATGCTGGCCTTCAAAAATGAGTTTGAAAGTGTTCCCCTCTCTTCAATTTATTTTTGGGACAATTTAAGAAGTGTACATATTAACTAGTCTTTAACTGTTTGATAGAGTTCCCCTGTGGAACTGTCTGGTGTTGAATTTTTTTTTACTGAGAGTTTTAAAATTACTGATTCAGTTTCATTACTAGTAATGGTTATTCAGATTTTGTATTTTTTCAGTCGTGGAAGATTGTTTCTAGGCATTTATCCATTTCTTCTAGGTTGCCCAATTCATTGACATATAACTGTTCATAAAATCTCTTAAGATTCTTTGTATTTCAGTGGTATCAGTGTGACTTCTCTTTGACTTCCAATTGTCTTTATTTGGGTTCTCTGTTTCCCCACCTAGGGAGGTGGGAGTGAGTGCTGCCACAGCCAGAGCTCTCCAGTTTCAGTGATGTGTTGAGATAGTGCCACATCACTCTAGGGAGCATTTCCACCATCCTCCAGCCCTCCAGCTGAAGTTTTTAGGTTTGAAAATGACTCTTCACATAGAAGTCTTGGCACTTTTTTAAACTGCTGTTATTTCACTGGGTTTCAGGGTGAATAAGACGGCATGAGAGCATTTTAAGAGGGGAGTCTCTGTCCTATAGCACTTTTGGGCCCTCAGATATCGGCATCTGATTTTCTAAGCCAGAGATTTTAGGAGTTCGTCTGTCTGGTGTAGATCCCAGGGGTTGGGGCGCCTTATGTGGGGCAAGCCCTCACTCGCCCAGGTAGAGTGCCCGTCTGATGAGATCCCTCCTGGCTGTGTTCAGCCACAGGTCTAGGGATTTTAGCAAGGGTGTTTCTCTGCCTCTCCTACCCATCTTGATGTGATCCTTTTTATCCTTTTTTTGTGGAGTAGGTGTTCAGCTAGTTCTCAGGTTCTTCTCAGAGAGCACTGATCCACATGTAGCTGTATATTTGTCATGTCTGTGGGAGTAGGTAAGTTTAGGCTCTTCCTATGCACCATCTTGAACCCCCCAATTTATTGTTTTTTTTGTTCTGTGGTCAGTAGCAGAGATATTAGTAGTAATAGACATATTATCTTAATGTATAACGAATTGTAAACTCTCCTGTACGCTTAGAGCTGTTGTTTTAGTGGTCATGATGGTTTTGTACTGGTATGTTTATACTAGACATGTTTGGAACGTCATGTATTTGTAGCATTACTGCTAGTGTTTACAGAGTACTAAGGGAGCCATTAAGTAAAGGTTGGATGGGTCTGGGTCCTATTTTAATTGATTCCCTGAATCTCAGTCTCATTTTGAAAAGGACTTTATTTATTTTTCAGTGATGCAATAAGGTGATATAAATAGCTAAGGAAATCTGGATGACTGGAAAATGAGCACAAGGAAGCTAAGTAGTTGTAAGGATAATATGAATCCTCAAAAATGTACACCATGACATCCAACCTTAAACGACCCAGAAAAAAGACTTCTAAAAGCCTTGAGTTTCCTAATGGCCAATGAAAAGAGGGATTAGGTGTGAAAGAGAAGTGGTGTAATTTTTTTGTTTGTTTTTTGGGGTGTAATATATACATGTTTCTAAACAGCTGTAGATAAGTGCCTAAATTGGAACATCTAGTTGTTGTTTTTTCCCAAGCATCCTGTAGAACAGGATTATGAAGTCATATACCCATTGCTAAAGGTTGTAAGTTTTGTAGTTTCAATTTTAAAATGGGGGTGTGCTTTTATTGTGGGTCCCCCTGACATCTCACGTTGATTGGTTCTTTCTATTATACTGTCCAAGATGGTTTTTAAGCTACTCATTTAATGCTAACGTTACTATATTTTTGTGAATCCCCAAACCACCTTTCAAGATTCGCACTATTTTTCTCGTATAGCTGGAGTTGTTATTGTAGAAGATGGAGACTTCAGGAAGCTGTTGTAATTTCTGCCTTCTTTTGGAGAATTTCCTTCTGCTTCCTGGTGACTCTTAATTTTTAGCCTCTTCATTCACTGAGTGGTCATTTTTGTGCCAGGTACTTTACCATTTTTGGACTTCTCTTGTTCTTCAACTCACTCTATTTGCTGGCTTTTCTCTGTTTGATTCCTTACCATTCATTAGTTCCCACTGGAAGCATGACATTTCTTTCAGAATATGTGAATCTCCATTGGGTCTTTCCCTGAGGACAGCTCCTTACTTAGTACTTTGTTTTTCCAGACGTGTCTTTCCATAGCAGCTCCTTGCTGCCCTCTTCTGGCTGTGATATTAGTGCATCATTGAGCATATTTTAATTTTTAATCCTTAGAATTCTAGTAATACCTTGAATAAACTAGTGGTTCTCAAGTTCAGTGCACGTTAAAATCACTTCGAGAAGTTTTTAGAAAAACTACCAGTGATTGGGCTCCACTTTTGGAGATTCTGATATAATTGATCTGGGGGTGGGGTTGGTGAGGGTTGGGTATTGGGTGTGTGTGTGTGTGTGTGTGTGTGTGTGTGTGAATGTGTGTGTATTTAAACTCTTTAGGTGATTAAAATCTCCAGACATTGATTAAAATCTAACCACTGGGGTAGATGACCCATGGAATCCTTTATAACTTAAACTGCTTAGATACAGTCCTCATGTTTCTACATATAGTGGATTAAAAATGTAAATTAAGGAATATAGGACTATTCCCACGCTCTTCAGGAAAGGCATAATTTAGACAACAATATGATATGGATAAGACCTTATGAAATACAAAGTCTGTATGGTGTCTACTAAATACCGAAAGAGGTTTTTGGATATACTCTGTTTTATCATTTGCCTGTTTGCTTTTAGATTCATCTCCAAGTTTTCACTTCCTTCTTTCTGCCTCCGGGGCTGAACCCATACCCTGGATTTGGCCATTGGAGGATACGCATACTGATGAGTATGGAAGGAGCCCTTATATGATTATTTCTTAGTTGAGTTAGAAACCTGGTGGGAAATACATACTTATCATGACTTCTAAAATAGAATTTGTTGTTCAATACCATTTGTAATTATCATCCTTTTAATAATACTTCTTGCCCAGTAATTATTTTGTTAAGAATCCAAACTTAAATTTGGATTATTTTTTTAAATAATAGAATGTATTCCATTCTTTAGATATTTAGGATTAGAACTATAGTGCACAAGGGAGTTGTTTAACAAGAACCTCTAGTTTTCTTTCAAAAGGAAGATTATAGTAAGTTATATTGGCTTATTTGTTATGGCATATTATTGAGAATTTATCTGATTAAGTCTCTTGATTTTTAAAAAAAAAAAAACCATTACAGTTCTTAGAAATATAATACTAAGGCAACAAACACTTGTGACATTTGCTAAGTTTATTAATATAATTATAGTTCGTCATTTAGTACTTGAACAAGATATAGAATCCTTTCATTTTTTTAAGTGGGATATTAGCTAGTTCACTAATATGTGACCATTTCACTGTATTTCTTTTGCTGTGGAATTCGTTTATTCACGTGTAGGCTTTGCATGATATCCAGAGCAAATGTGTGTATTTGGTAGCAGAGTCCTTGAAGTCCTGGCAAAAACATAATGGGTATTTGTATTGTTTTGACTCAGGTCATTTTAGTATTACCTATTTCTCTAGTCTTTGAAACATAAGTGGCTCTTCTAACCTCCTCTATTTCTGTGGACTGTTTCAGTGTCTTTGGTTTGCTTAAAAAAGTCATAACTTCATGCTGCTACATTTTAAGAGTTAAGACATTAAGAAATCATATATTTGGAAATTTAATTTCAACCCTGTTAAAAATAAGTGTAAACTAATTTTATTCTCTTGATTGCGTAGAGGCATGAAGTCATTGGTACCATTCAGCTGAGTAGTGTAGAAAACTAAGTTTTTTGCCAAAGAAATTGAATACTTTCATTAAATTCTTTGTACCTACTCCACATAAGTAAGGTTCTTCCAAATATATGATTTCTTGACATATGTGTATTCTTTAGGTAGGAACATCTATTTCTCATTTCTCATGGTTGCTGACAGGAGCTGCTGAAAGCTCATGTAAATTATCTCTTCCCCCAGACCCTCACTATATAAAGCTGTGGTTGTCAACCCTGTTTCCACCTAGAATTACCTGAGGAATTAAAAAAAAAAAATTGTGCCTAAGCCCTGTACTCAGAGATCTGATTTAATTGGACTAGGATAAGGATGGCTTTTAAACTAGAATTCTGGGCTTGGGACCTGGGCATTGGTATGTTTAGAAAGCTTTCCAGATGAAAATTTTAGTAATCATCCAAGATTAAGAACTATTGACTTAAAGATTATGGTAACCTTTGTTGGCCATATCAAAGCGCTGTCAAAGATGTCTGTTATCTTTATTTGTTTTGAAGAAACATTTGGAATAGAGGTTGCAGGCAAAGATTAAAAGCAAAGCGCAAGCTCTTCAGAGTACTGACAGTATAGCCCAGTCCAATCAAAACAGTAACTTAATTGTTTGCAGTGTTAGTTGCATAGCCTAATGGTTAAAAGAACGTCGGTCCTGGAACCACATGGGCTTAAACCTTGGTTTTTTTGTTTTTTTTTCATTTCTAGCCATTTGATACAGGATAAGGTATTTTATCACTTCACCTCTGACACTGGAGAAAATAATACCATCTACCTTATACAGTTGTGGATTAAATGAATTGCAGTATGTGAAGCTATTAGAACAGTGACTTAGTAAGCATTTAAAAATTATTATCCATGATGATTATGGTGGTGATGGTGGTGATAATCATTTGTTTTGATTACAGTTTTAACCAGTCCTCTATTATTAGATACATATTATTTTCAGTTTTTTAATGTTATAAATAATGCTATGATAAACAGTCATTTCATAAATTTTTATACATCTCTCCAATTCCTGGAAGTAGTATTCGTTGATCAATCTTATTTGAAAAATTAGCATTGGGAGTGTTAAAAGGAGCTTCTTAGATCTACCTCTCATGAGAATTATCTTGTTAGGTTGATGTGGTTATTGTTAATCCAGGTTTGAGCTTTATATGGGGACAACTAATTGGTCCTTAGAAAAATGCCACAACAATGTCTTTATATAATGTAAAAAAATTCCCCTTAATTTATCTACCACCACCACCAACAACAAAATCAATAGCCTGTATGTATTGAAGACCACATGGTAAATACAGTTCCCAGCCTTTTGCTTGTGTTATGATGTTGATATTTACAACAGACCTAAAAGGTGTTTACAGATGAGGAAACCGCTAGTACAAGGTCAACCAGGACCCGGAGGCAGTTTGATTTCACATTTTGTACTCCAAAATCCTAAGTATAAAGGGGGACTTTTCTTACTTGACTTAGAACAGTTTTACTTTGATTTACCTACAGAGATTCTCCCTTAAAAGCCTGTTCATAAACAAAGTTACATTAATCTTTCAGGTTTAAAATTGCTTTTTAGGTTTAAAATTTTATTTCTTAATCCTGTGCCCAGTTACAGGTATCTAGTTAGGTTCTGCTGAAGCCTCAGTTAGAATTTTTTTAAGAATAAATTTTCCTCCTATACATTTTCTTTCTGAAACAAACATCTTACTTTGTCTAATGGAGCCCATTTCTCTAATTCTGACTTGCTGCAGTAGCTTTGTAAACAATCGTGCATGTGTACAAAGAGGTGTGGGCTGAGGGAAGGATTCAGCTGCAAGTTGTTCCTTCTCAGCTAATTTCATAGAGTTCTTCTCAGTTCGAAGGTAGAAACGATTTAATGGTTTTCTTTTCTGAAGGCTAGACTTTTATAATTGTGTCATATTTTCAAACACAAACAAATGAATTACTTGGTATTACCAACATTTAGAATTATGATCATGGGATGTAGAGGAGCTGATTTTATAAATTCACAAACACAGTTTGATGAATTGTTCCTTGTTTAGTTGGCTTTTGATTTTTAGCTGGGACAATTAGGTTAAACTTGTTCGCTAACAAGAGTGACACATAAAATCTTTTAATGAAGAGCATTGGTTAGGATGTGTAATGTACAGCGTAGGGAATATAGTCAATAATATTGTCATAACTTTGGTAACAAATGGTAACTAGACTTGTACTGTAATATGTAAAAACATTGAATCACTATGTTGTACACTTGAAACTAATATAAGTCAATTAAACTTCAATTAAATAAAAGACATTACAAAAAAAGAATATTTAAAGAGACAACTTCAATATTTTATGACAGAATGATTACATCTTGTTTAGGTTATTCATTCTATCAATGGATGTTTTACAATTAATAATGTATTAATTCAAATAAACATGATTCGTATAATTTCTTGTATAAGCAATCTGAATACTAAGAAAAATATAGGTCATTTATGAATCAAAAAACTGAATGAATAAATCTGCTTAATGAAACCCAAGTTAAATGATTTTAAGCCTAATTTTAGCATTTATATTTTTTTAATTCAGTTTTGCCAGCGATGGCATGGGTGCCCATGTTTAAAGTTTTTTTGGTTCATGCATAGCTTTGCCTATTATTTATGAGATAAAAAAGCATCAGAAAATTATACAAGTAAAATAAGAGATGATACATAAGTGCAAATCTAGAGGCCTTAAATGTATATAAAAATGCCTTTCTTTGTTGTGATAGAGTAAACTACATGTGAACTGTTTTAATATTCGTATACATAATAGGTGCCAGTTAGCATTTACAAGTATCTCTATTATGGAAAAGGTCCTAGAGGGGCTTCAGCTGATCCTAGACCAGTTTGTTGATGGAGGGGCAGGTCCCTGAAATAAACTGGGCTTTTTGCATTTTCTTACTCAGGAGTTACTTTTGTAACGAATTTTATTAGTTCATTCTGTCAGCAAATGTTTATTGAGGGCCTGTTATATGATAGACATTGTTTTGGTTGCTAGAGGTACAGTGGTGGCCTGCCCTCCTAAAACAAATAAATCGTGGCTTGACGTAGAGGTGGGGCGTCCAAGAGGGCAGGGCCATGAATACATGCACTGAAGGTCTACAGAGCTCCCCTGGTTCTTGCATCCTAAAGCCTGATGATTTAATTCTTCAGTTTTGTGAACTACCCCAATACCTTCCGGTCTTTCCAGTAAGACTGCTTCCCTCTCACTCGTATGTATAATTTCTTCAATTTGCTTTAAACCAAAAGAACTTAACTAATATATAAATTGGACCTGGAGTGGGGTTTTATGATGGAATCAGCTTTGGTCAGAAGTCTACTTCTAGACCTGCCAGACTCCTGGCCATGAAGGAGTGAGATTTTAATACCAATGGGAGTTTCTTTACAATTCCAACCTAAGGAAATGAGCATTTCACAGTAGGAAGTTTGTGCCATTGTGTTCTCTACAGACAAAACAATCTCCCTCACAGTATGTACCCTCGTGGAACGTTGTGTTTGGTTAGGACTTTCAGATTTTATTCTATGTTTTCATTTTTTATTAAGAACTTGTAGCATTTTTTTGCAGAGAGATCTAGTACTTGTATTTAATAGTCTGTCTCAAGATGAATTCTTCATTCTTAAGAGACTAGATAAGCAAAACCATTCAAATCTCAGAAAATGTAAAAACTTACTTTTCAGAATAACTGGTTTTGTGTTTGGAACTATCTCTTTTAAGATTTTGACCTTCAGCTTTTTGTGTTTGTCATGGCTCACTTTTTAAACCTTAAATAGCTTAAAGGCAGTCACCATGTCACCACATTCTATACTAACTTACATGGAGATGATGTTCAGTAAATGTTGACATAATTTGAATTTAACAAAAATTGACCATATATGGTTTTATCATATGCTTGGTTTAAGTGCATTCATTATTGCAAGATTATGAGGTATGCTTGAGTTTGTTGAACAATAATCATTATTGAGGCTGCAAAGAACCAAAGAGCTTTATTTGGGGTCTTAAGAATTGCAGTTTTCAGACACAGGTTTGGATAAAACCAAAAGAGTGGTCTGGGGAAGAGGAAGAGTTGGGTTTATAAAGGTAAATGCCACACAGTGTAGGAGGGTTCCCTTTTCTCCACACCCTCTCCAGCTTTTATCGTTTGTCGACTTTTTAATGATGACCTTTCTGACTGGTGTTAGGTGATACCTCGTGGTAGTTTTGATTTGCATTTCTCTGATAATTAGTGATATTGAACATTTCTTCATGTGCCTATTGACCATTTGTATGTCTTTATTGGAGAATTACTTATTTAGTTCTTCTGCCCATTTTTGGATTGGGTTTGTTTTTTTTTGTTGTTATTAAGTTGTATGAGCTGTTTATATATTCTGGAAATTAAGCCCTGTCAGTTGCATCATTTGCAAATATTTTCTTCTATTCCGTAGGTTGTTTTGTTTTGCTTATGGTTTCTTTTGCTGTGCAAAAACTTATAAGTTTAATTAGGTCTCATTTGCTTATTTATATTTTATTTCTATTGCCTGGATAGACTGCCCTAGGAGAACATTGCTAAGATTTATGTAAGAAAATGCCTATGTTTTTTTCTAAGAGGTTTTAGTGTCTTGTCTTATATTTAAGTCTTTAAGCTATTTTGAGTTAATTTTTGTGTATGGTGTTGGGGAGGGTTCTAACGTCATTGATTTACATTAGGCTGTCCAGGTTTCCCAACAACACCTGTAACCATTATGGAAAACAGTATGGAGATTCCTCAAAAGACTAAAAATAGTCTTACCATATGATCCAGCAATCATACTCCTAGGTATATATCCAGAGGGAACTCTAATTTGAAAAGATACATGCACCCTAGTGTTCATAACAGCACTATTTGCAATAGCCAAGACCTGGAAACAACCAAAATGTCCATTGATGAATGATTGGATAAAGAAGTTGTGGTATGTTTATACAATGGAATACTACTCAACCATAAAAAGAATAAAATTATACCATTTGCAGCAACATGGATGGACCTGGAAATTGTCATTCTAAGTGAAGTAAGCCAGAAAGAGAAAGAAAAATACGACATGATATCACTCATATGTGGAATCTTAAAATAAGAAAAAAAAAAAAGACAAATGAGAAACAGACTTAAGCCTTAGAAAACAAACTCATGGTTACCAAGGAGGTAGGGGGTGGGAAGGGATAAATTGGGAATTTATGTTGCAGATACTAACAACTATATATAAAATAGATAAACAACAAGTTTCTACTGTATAGCACAGGGAACTATATTCAAAATCTTGTAGCAATCTATAATGAGAAAGATTAAGGAAATGATTATATGTATGACTGAAACATGCTGTACACCAGAAATTGACACAGCATTGTAAACTCACTATACTTCAATTAAAAAAAAAAATAGCCACATGGCTGTTAAAATTGCCTGGTGAGAATTGTGATAGACTCTGATGCAAGTCAGGAAATATTTGACTTTAGGGAATCAAATTCTTTAAGGGTAGGGATCCAATAAGTAGATAGACTGTTATGAATTATTTTATGGTCACGATTTGGTAATTATCTTGAGGGGGACAACGAATGGTCAAAAGGTCAAATTCTGTCCCAGTGAGATGTGCGTAAGTCACACTTCCTCATAGCCTCCTGTCTCCGTTTTAGAGAGCTCTCTCATCAATACCATCTCCATTTTTTATTTTCTTTTCACAAGTTGCAGAAAAATATTCAAGGTTCTCCCTTAGTTAACTTTTTGTTTTGAACTAATTTCAGACTTACAGAAAAGTTACGGAAATAGAATGTCCCATACCAGCTTCATCAGATATCAGCATCTTGCATAACCATTGGATGGTTATCAAAAGTAGAAAATTAACATTGGTGCAATCTTGTTACCTAGAGACCTTATTTGAATTTCACTTATTTTTCCACTGATGCCCTTTTTCTGGTCAGGATCCAATCCAGGACCCCACATGGGATTTAGTTATTATTTCGTCTTTATTCTCCCACAGTCTGTAATAGTTCCTCAGACTTTCTTTGTCTTTCATGACCTCAGTGGGGCTCGTCCGTTGATTTCTCATGATTAGACTAAAGTTATACATGTCTGACAAGAATACCACAAATATGATGTGTGTCTTTTATCATGGTGGTCATGAAGCCAGTATGTCTTACTAGTGGTGTTGCTCTTGATCACTGGGTTGAGGTGGGTTCTGCTGGGTTTTTCCACTGTAAAGCTATTATCTTTCCCATTGTAGTTAATAAATTTCTTGGGAGATACTTTGGGACTATGAAAATAACATCCAAGGACCCTTTATAGTTTTTTGTTCCCTTTAAATATTGACACTGATTTATCATTCAAGATGTATCTTTTTTGGTGTCCCACCTCGTTCAGATCAGCTTACTTTAATTCATCATTCAGAGACCAGATGTGCAAAAATGCTAGGAATGCAAAAATGAAAGAGACCCAAATCCCATAGTGCCACCTGAGAGTTGGCTTTGGCATCATATACACCTGACTTCAAACCCTAATTCAATTCTTGGAGTTGTGTGGAATTGTGCAAGTTGCTTAACTTCACTGAGCCACACATTATCTCACAGAATTAATGCTAAGAATCAATGTGAAATTCTAGAAAAGGCAAAACTAATCTGTAATGATAGTGCATCATTGGTTGCCTGGGGCCAAGGATGGGAAGTTGACCTTACAGGGGACTGAGGGAGCTTTTTGAAATGAAGGAAATATCTTACATTTTAATTATTTTTTCAAAACCCATCCCACTATACATTTGAAAGTAGCATATTTTATTGTATTAAATTATGCCTCAGTGAAATCTTAGCATGCCTTAGATCTAAGGCTCTTAAGTTACTCGTTTTCTTAAGTGAATTCCAAACTCTTAGGTTCTTCTTTGATCTCCTTAGAATTCTAAGCCTTTGGTCTACTTAAATCTTTTAAGTTGATTATTCAGGGAGTAGGGCTGTTGTTGATTAGGGGATCAGACTGACTGAAGTCAACTTCTTGGGGCTCTTTGTGTACAGAATTTTATCCTCCCATTTGCCACTCCAGAGCTACCTGGATCCTGATAAGCTCCTGGAACTTCTTATTTGGCTATCTATAGTTTTTGAGATTGATTTCCTTGGTGTGCCCCGTGTGTATGTATGTGTATGTGTGTGTTGTGTATATATGTACATGTATATGTATATGTGAGTGGATATATGTGTGAATATGTATGTACCTTACATTTAATTTATTCTGAGTACTTCAGGACTTTGGTAGAGAAATAATTTTTATATGTGTATTTAAAAATGTTACTTTCCATATAAGTTAAAACCACATTCTGTGAAAGGGAGATCGGCGTTTTACACTTCTGGCTTTTCGGATGTTGATACTAGGCAGAGGAGGGAGTGCTGTTGGGGTTTGTGGTGCTCACAACGCTATTGGCAGCATAGAAAAAGCAGCTTAATTTTGTTTTTCGTGATTGAAGTAAACTTAGTAGCTCTTCCCCTAGGAAAATCAAAGGCTGAAAGGGTAAGCACAATGACAGTTTTTAAGACAGTACTATATTTAAATAGAAATTCTGAATCTACAGATGAGCTACCAAATGATAGACTACTTAAAGGGAGAGCAGAGCTTTTGATCACATGTGTAGTTGGTGTTTAATACAATTCTTTTGATGGTATGAAGATGACCTTGAATGGTGCTGGATAAATTACAAATATGTGTTCTACTTAAATCTGAAGGAAGAAAATCAGGATTGGATTTTAAAATCAGATTTACCAGAGATTTAGCTTCATTTTAAGATACTGTATATTTTATACCTTCTGCCAAAATCATGTTTTTTTAAAAAAATGTAACTGATGTCATTTAGTAAATCTTTATGTGTCAGAATTATTAATAGAGAAATATTATAAATTTTGTTCCCAGGTTATATTTCTGTAGGAGCCTGACTACTTCTGGGTGGGACACAAGGGTTAATAAATAAAAATACTATCCTTCACTACCTATTTCTACAGGCTATATGTGTTTGACCAAATACTTTGGGAGATTTAAATAGCTCTCATAACATCCAGCCTTATAAACCCAAACTTAAAATGCCATGGCAGATTTTTTGTGTGTGTCCTAATTCTCTGGAATAAAGCCAAAATACACTTTTATTAAACATATGATTAAGATTAGACTTGAATGCTGGAATTTAAATATCTGTAGTGGAAACATAGTTTGGAATGATACATTTTAAGCTTCTGTCTCTATTCAGTAGCCAATAATTGTTAAGCAGTGTAAGTTGGAAACCCTTGGGGTGATAAATTTTGATTGAGAACTTGTCAGTCATTGTAGCAGCTGCTTTAGACACATTTGTATTTAAATAGGAGAAAGTGATCTGTTTAGAATTTTAAAAGTTGTTGCCATGGCAAAGTAACTTGCTATCTCATCTTTTATCTTTGCTATTGAAGTGATCTGTCTGGCTGCTCATTCCCAGGAGTGAAAAGGATGCACTGTTCTGTTGGAAAGCTTTCACTAGGACAATGCTGAATGCTTCCTAATGGGATATAAGTTAGAGAGGCTAAAGCTTTTTGAAGCCATTGGCTTTGTTAGGTATAATTAAAATTGATTCTTCTCAGTTAAAAACAGGCAAGATAAAGCAAAAATTTTTTAAAGGAGAAAAATGTGAGCCTAAGTTAACATTACTTTTGACTAATTCAATGGGTAATATATCCAAATTATGTGTTATGAAAATGATTTTCTTTTATTTGAATGGGTATTTCTAGAGCATTAGACAGTGTATAAATTGATCATTTCTTTGTAAAATTATATATCCATATTTTTTAAAGAAAGTGACAGTGCCTCATGTGCCCCATGGTCCCTCATTTTTCCACCTGTTCCCTTGAAAACCATGACATCATAATCTGGTTGGTTTAAGTGATTTTTGAAGACTAACGGTATTTTTGTTTTACATTAACTTATTTCTGATAGGAAAAATAGTAATTCACCTCTTGCCAGACTAATAATTATCTACCCAAACTCAAACCTAGTCTTTTCCTTTACTTGTTCTTTTCATCAGACAATATAGAATTGCTGAGAAAATCTTCTCACTTCATTGTGTATACCTCTGAAAGTCACATTCTTTTACTTAGGAAACCTTTGTTGGCAAATGACTGTTTGCTATTTGCCATTACCATCAAGTTGTGTGATTTTGACTCTTAATATATACTGTGTGCAGTATCTGAGTGCATTGTGAGGCTAACAGACATGTCTTTGATTAATTTGAACTATTTTGTGTCATACAGGCTTAGCAGTTAAGACACACTGCATATTTGTAATGTCATGTCCTGAGATAAGCTATTGTGATGACATTTACTGAGACAGAATTATGATTCCTTGGTCATCTGAGCATGTGAAAGACCATTTAATAAAATATCAAAAGTCTTGTATTTAAATGAGGGTGCTCACTTAATACTTAAACAACCTTTCAAATAGGAAAGGCCTTTAATCTCAAGCCCAAAAGAAAGCCAAGACAGTGTCATGAGTTTATTAAGTCTTGTCTCTCTCTTCTTTTGGCTATCTGGTAATGTTTTTAAGGAAAATTACTTAAGAGAAAAAATATATTAGCTGAAGATAACATTTTCTGTTTTTGAGACATACGGAAATATAGAGGTGTATGTCAGAAATTAAACAGTAACTGAAGAAGAGTTCAGAACATTGATTTGTGTGTTTGTACACATATAAAAGCTAATAAAAATCTTTGAGAACTCTATAAATATTTCAAAGTTTTTAGAGAATTTTAAGAATTTATCAGCTGTTACATACCTTGCATGCTTTGATCTGTAGATAATACTGGTCAGTGTCAAAAGGTGGAACAAATTCAAATGTATCTGTACTAGACAAGTTTTGCTGTAAAAGGTAAGGAATACTTAATATTAAAATTTTTCTAGTCTTTTTTTTTAAAGTGTATAATATCAATTTTGAAATCCTTGAGAAATATGCTATTCCTTACATTCTATTTCTGTATATGGCGTTAAAAGGAAGCTACAGGCGCCAAATGGAGTCACTTGTGCTAAGCTCCGTGTAACATAACCCCATCTGTCCCCCATAGGCGGGCCGCTTCAGCCTGGAGCAATCCACTGCTTCCCCCTTCTGCCTTTTGTACAGCTCCTTGGAGCACCTTTCTGCTTGCTAGATGGATGCTGCCTGGTTCACGACTTGTTCAGTAAGGCCAGTTAGATCTTCAGATTTACTCAGTTGAGTTTTTGTTATTTTCACAGTGACTGAGAGTCAGACTCACTGTATTTAAATAGACTATCTCAATTAGCAGAGGTTATTATGGTTGAATATTTAATAAATCGCTGACTGTATAATTTGGCGTGTTGCAGAAGAGCTGAACATTGCGATTATGTTATTTTGTTAGAATTACATTCCTAACTGAATAATTATACATGTATAATAATAAAGATGGAAGTATTTTTAATTGAGGATACAGTATATTGATAGTGGTAAAATAGATATTGAACTGTATCTCAGTTCCTTTTGACAGTGCTTTACCTAAAATCTTTTAATTGGAAGACACTGATTCCTAGGTTTTTGTTTTCATTATGAACCTATATCCTTATTTGGTTTTATTTTTATTGTTTATTGTGATAAGATAGACAGAACATAACCGTTTATCGTTTTGGCCATTTTTTAGTGTACAGTCAGTGGCATTAAGTACATTCACATTGTGTGCAACCACCAACACTACCTGTCATCAGAACTTTTTCATCATCTCAAACTGAAAGTCTGTACCCATTAAACAACAGCTCCCCACTTCCCACTTCCCCTAGCTGGTCGTAACCTCTGTTTTACCTTGTTTCTATGAATTTGACTGTTCCAGGTATCTCATATAAATGAACTCTTACAGTATTTGTGGTTTTGTGCCTGATTTATTTCATTTAACATAATGTCTTCAGGGTTCACACTTGCTGTGATATGTCAGAGTTTCACTGCTTTTTAAGGCTGAATATTATTTTATTCTATGTGTATGCTACATTTTGTTTATCCATTCATCCATCAGTGGACACTGGGGTTGCTTCTACCTTCTAGCCATTGTGAATAATACTGCTAATGAACACGGGTGTGCAAGTACCTGTTCAATTCTCTGCTTTCACTTCTTTTGATTATACACCATGGTGAGGAGTCACTGTGCTGTTTTCCACAGCAGCTGCACCCTGTTATATTGCCACCAGCAATGCACAAGTGTTATAGTTTCTTCGCATCCTTGCTAACACTTGCTTTCTGTTTGTTTTGATAATAGCCATCCAAATGTGTGTGAAGTATATCCTTGTCTGTCTTTATTTCTGCTTCAGATTATCCCTCTTTTCCCTGGATTTATTCTGTTTTCCTTAGACAGTCTTTTAATATAAAAGACAAACTACTACACTGTGTAAGCTGTGGCATGAAAACTTCTATACTGTTACTTTAAAGGAGAATTATCTCTGACAATAGGAGAATGGCTAGTTAGTCCGTTCATTCACTCATTCAAAAAAATGTGTATTAAATACCTACCTATTCCATGTTAGGCACTACACTAAGCAGTGAGTATGTACTAATGAATAAGAAAATCATGGCCCCTCCCTGAGGTAACTTGTAGTCTAATGGGAGAGAGAGACAACAAGTTAATGAATACACAAAATATAATAACTTGTGGAATATATCTATAAAACAGTGTGGCTTCAAAGACAATGTATACAATTTTTAGGGAAGATGTTTAGTAATAGTAAATAAAGCATATAGATTATAATTATATGTTTTATGTATACCAGTTATCTCATTTTAAAAAATGCTTGTGAAAAGAGGCTGTTAGATAATGTCAAAAAGTGGTAACAGTTGTTCTAAGATAATGAGCCATTTCATTGATTTTTTCCCCCTTTTCTCAATTCCCTAAAATTTCTGCAGTGTACATGTATAATTACTTTAGAAGTTATAATAATTACATAAAGGAGAGGGATGCTGTTTAATTCTGCTTTCTCTGATGTTGCCAATGTTGACCAATTAATGAACATTTTGTCTGCCTTGAATTTATGCCGAGTAAATTCAAGGTTTATTGTGATCAAAGAAGAATGTTAATTTTAGCTCTAGGAAAATAGTTTTTATTTTTGGTCCATTTCCTTCCAGCACTATCAGAATATCTTAGCCTAAATAAAAAGTACCATTTTGAAAACAGCTTAATTTTTATTAATGAGAACTTGTCATTTTTATCAACAAGGAAAGAAATAGTGGAAAATTCACTACAGTCAATTCTTTCTGGCTTAAAAAAAAGCATGAGAAATATGTAATACCATAAATATTACTGAATTTTGAATAACCCTATTTTTCTGAATTGATGTCACATTCTGATTTAAAGAGGACCTCTCATCCTAACAGGTGTAGGATAGTGCCTAGTGATAGAGCAGTGCTTCAGGAAGGAGCTCTGGAGAGGGAGCAGAGTGGTGCTATGGCAGAGGAGCAGAAACTGAAGCTATGGCAGGAGCTGAAGCTTCAGATGTCTTTCAGGGAAGAAAGGAAGAGGGCCAGCCAGTCAGCCTTGACCTTCGCCGTCTCACTCCCTTTCATCCTGGACTGGAATTCTGACTGTTGAACGCCACCACTGCTAGGGAACCTTACAGTGACCCCTTCTTCTTAATTTTTCCTGACCAGTACAGAAAATGCCCCCTCTTTAGAAACACAGTTTTTCTACTGAGTAATAACCATTTATTAGATGCCTGATAATTACCAAGCATTGCTGGAAGCATTGAGCATACAGTGCCTCTAACACTGTAAAAGAAGATGCTATAGATGGGAAGCCTGGGGCCTGGCAGTGTTACTCAGTTGTTCCAAAGTCACAGAGTAATATATATTTCAGGTTTAAAAAAGTAGTTATTAAGAGACTTAAGATAAAATAGCCAATAAGGCTTTCAAATGAATGCATTCACAGAATTCTGATTCATATGCATAGAATGTCTGACTCAAAATTACTAGCTGCCTATTGACCTGACCTGCCTAATTTATGTGATAGCTAGCTTTGAATTCCTTTTGTCACCTTAGCTTTCTCTAAGAGGAAGCATTTCTCAAAAGTCATTGTCCCTGTTGTCCCCGCCCCCCACCCCCCCCACCACATTGAAATCAGAGGAAATGGAGGTAAGGTGGTTAATTAGAGCTTGAAAGCAAAGGACGATGAGAGATTTAAGATATACTCAGCTTAATTTTGTTTTCTTGTGGGATTTTAGTAGCTTCATTTAAGTTAAATGTTTAAGAGAAATATGTGATATTTCTTACAGAAAATACTTTAATCCAGTTGAACACAATGAATTATTAAGTATCCTCTTAGCATTTGCAAGATGTGTAAAACTTCCTCAGTTCCCTAGATGTTGATACCCATTCACTTTGTCTTGCTACTATCCTTTAATTATCAGTTGAATATATTTTATATGTATTTTTGTATGAAGATGCTTATTGCAATAGTTATTGGAAGACGGGGTAGAGACTCTGTCTTAGCTTTGTCCATTAATACTGTAAATTGGTATTCTGGTTTATGAATCAGGTTGCTCTGTGTTTGCTTAATGTGAATTAGTTCCTCAAGTTGTTTATAAATCTATGTAAAGCCAGTTCTTTGGCTCATCTTAAGCAAGTTTTGTTTTTTCTCCAGTGCTCTTTGGGTAAAAAGTGTTGGAATTTGTTAATTTAAACCTATTCTGTGTGTTGCTTCTGGTATTTGTGGTCAGTTTCTAAAAGTATATACATTTCCGTACATTTCTAACACTGAACAATCCCACCTCAAATCTTGGTATACATTTACAGTTGATTTTTTGAATGTGTTTGAGGTTATTCCTCATAAAATAAATAAATAGTAAAACATCCTACATTGTTTGCTTGACAAAATATTTGATGCATTCAGTTTCATTAGCTTAGGGAAATTTTACCTGTAGGAATACCATATTCTCAAGCATTTGAAATCTTTCATATTATACTTCATGTTTGTTCCCCCTCTACCTTAACTCATGCTACTACTAATTTTTTTAACATCCATCACCACACATAGTGACATATTTTTTTTTCTCGTGATAACTTCTAAGATCTACTCTTAGCAACTTTCAGATGTATAGTACAATATTATTGACTATAGCCAACATACTGTACATTGCTTCCACAGGACTTACTTATTTTATAACTGAAGGTTTGTACCTTTAGATTACCTTCACCCATTTTACCTCCCCATCTAATAATTTTGATTTACAGCAACCATACAAAGGAAACCAACCATTTTTATTTACCTAGAAGGCAGGAATTGACACCTATTTTTTTTAAGAAAGTATCACAAATTATTCTACTTTTATGAAATCATCTTAAATTTATGAACTTTGCCTGGAAAACTGAGGTGTTTGTTAATGGGCTTAGCTTTATTTCTTAAAAATTAAAAAGAAAAGCCTCCCAGATTTTCAGAACAGCCCTAATTTCATACAGTCAGGGATCATTTTATCTGATGTATTCACTAAATATTATTTCACTTCTAAATGTATTAAAAGTAATTCATTAAATAATGTAATTTAAGGTTTATATCTTTTAGTGGGTTTTTAAAAGAACTTTTAATGTAAATATTTATGTATGTAAATTCACAAAAACAAAAAGCCTTTCCTGGCCCATGTTTGTTACAGTTACCTTAGCTACGTAACTTTGTCACCTAAAGAGTTGAGTTAGTACCACTAGATTAGTATCTTATTTCTGAGCAATTTTCCATCCTAAGTACATTATTACCCTTTCAGTCTTCTGATTCTCTTGTCTGTGGTAGGCATAATAATGACCGCCGTCCTAGTCTCTGGAATTTGTTTACATGGCATAGGGGAATTAAGGTAACAGGTAACATTAAGGTTGTTATCAATGGACTTGAAAATAGAGGGAGCCTCGTGGGTTATCCAGGTGGGCCCAGTGTTAAACACAGGGATACTTAAATGTGGAAGAGGAAAGCAGAGGTGTCAATGTCAGAATGATGCAGTGTGAGAAAGATATGTCTGTTGCTGGCTTTAAAGATAAAGCTGGAGCATGAGCCAAGGATTGAGAGCAGCTTCTAGAAACTGGAAAAGGCAAGAAAATGAATTCTCTAGAGCCTGAAGAGAAGGAAGGGGCACTACCTTTCTTCCCCTTGTTCCCATCACAGTTTACAAGGCTAGACAATATTACCCTCGAGATTGTCTCCTTTGTAGATATGGCTGATGGTGGATATATTAAGAAAGCTTGGACCATGATTTGACTGCATCAGGGTTCCCATAAGGGGCCGTGGTTGATCTGAAGCTTTATTTATACTTTACACATTCAAATTCATAGACCTACTTTGTATGACTTGCATTCCATACACAGACTTCTGCCATAAAGGTCCTGTTAGTAATTTATGCAACCATACTTAGAAATCAAAAAACCAACAAGAGTGTTTGAGGAATGGTGGTGGTGGTGGAGGGGTGGGGGGAGTTGCCTCCATCTATTGCACAAGTTTATCTAGTACGTAGACCAAAATTGTGTCCCCTTTGCAAAAATACAGCAGTGGTGTGTGTTTGTTTGTATGTCTGCCTGAACATGTCATTTTTAAGTTTTGTTGTCTTTATTTCTAGATAATTTAAACGTTGGTTACATACCCTCTTCATAAGGGCTTATAAATATAGTCTTACCACTAAGGTATGTATGCTTACTATTCTACCCATGTAGGTTCTATGTAGGTCATGTCCTTGTATTTTAACAGTACTTACACACACACACACACACACACACACACCCCTACATGGACACTTAAGTTTATAAATGTAGTGTTTAAGTATGTTAAAGGAAGACCTTGGTCCCATTTCTGTGTGAATTACATTATCTGTGAAGCCTTATTGCTCATTTACATAAATTCACATTTGCCAAATTACACCAAGAGGGACAACTTAATATAATCATTTCATAATCAGATAATCTATTCAATATGATTGCATTTTCTCTTCATGAAATTTGGTAAACTGGTGTTTGTCTGGATAAAAAGAAATGTTTCACACAATACGTAGTTCTCTACATTTTATTTTTCAGTGCTCTTCAGTTGGATATATGTGTATAGTGTGTAAAGAGAGTGGATGAGGTACATTATTTCATTACGGGCAACAAAATGCCTTTGCTTCATTATGTATTACGTCTTAATAGGTCCCATAGTGAAAACAGCTCCCAGTTGACGGTTGGCTAATTCTGCAGTGCTGAAGCACCTGTGATGATAAGAACTGTAATGTGAGATTGAAATGTTCAGCACAAAGATTGTTCCCTTCCCTTTCGGGGGATTCATCAGTTTCTTTAAAAATAGTTTAATACTAGTGATGGTTTCAGAAGGCACAGTGTGAAAGCACACTGTCATCTCTGAGATGTCAGAGTTTGCAGTGGGTTTCAGTGATTAAGCCTAATGCTGGGACAAGTAAAGCTACTGTTTGGGCTCTGCCTTTTATTACAAAATGGAAGCTGTATTGTTTCTTGAAGAATTAACAAACTAAAAATGTATGCTATTGCTTAACACTGATTTGCAGTATTTTGCTTGTGTATTTTCAAATAACAGAAAGTACATACTTACGTTGAAAAGGTTTTCTGAAATTCTGTTAACTGAGCAAGGATACTTAGAATAGGAATAGGAATATTTCAAATTTCTAACCATTCTTTTGACAAAACTTTCTTTGTAGCATTAACCAAACTAATTCAGAATGAAGAATAAAGTTATTGCTTGCTTAAAATTTTTTAACCTAGAAGAAAATGCTACATATGTTAAAGATAGTAAGTTTCAACTTGATAAAATTTGTAGGAAGTTTTTCTCTCTCAACTCTGTCATCTTACTGCTCTTAGGGATGAAAGAGTCCAAACCTGTATGGTTATTTAACTGTTGGATTTCTTGTTTCTCAGTTGGGAAATTAAAACAAAAATTTACTGTTGATTTTTATAATTGACCTGTTTGTTTTCAAAAGTACAGATTTAAATATAAAAATTAAATCCATTGTAGACCATTTACTCTCAGCATTAACATCTCTATATAAAAATAGCTACTCTCATTGCATATATGAGTTACCTTGGTGTTTAACAGTTCCGATGAGTATTAATCTGTCTACCGGGATATGATCTACAATGGTGCCCATTCTGATACTTGAAGGCTCTTAAAAGTGTCAACATTATATTTTATTTCTTTCTGTATTTAGCAGCTCCTTGGCGACATAGAGATGACATGGAGAGTAAAAGAGGATTAGGTTTGGACACTTAGGACTGAGCTGTTAGAAATTAGTTTGTCTAAAGGGAGAAATGAAATTAATGTCTCCTCCTGCCTCCCCTAGGCATTACTAGGCTATTTGGAAATCTCAGGTTTGTAATCTAGGTTATTGATTTAACATATTCCTTTTATATCTTTTGGAAGAACATTATTCTGGGGATACAATGGAGCTTACGTTCTTATTCTTGCTTCACTGGAGCTTACGTTCTTATTCAGGGATAGTGAAAAAATAAGCAAATAAGATAATTTCATAGAATAATAAGTGCTATGAAGGAAACAACAGAGGATGGAGTGATGAAGAGTGATCGGGGAGCTCCATGGATGATCGTATTGCAAAGGTGATCATTAAGGTGATGAGAGGACACCAGTGGTGTTTGGTTTCTTAAAATGGTAAGCTGAATTACTTAGATCAGCTTTTTCACTGAAATTAAAGAAAATACTGGATCAAATATATTTTTAAATGCTTCAAAAATACTTAAGCTCTAAAAAGATAGCCTTTTTTTTTTTTTTTCAGAACAGCCTATAACCTGATAGGGACTGAATGCCGAGCAGAACAGGACAATAAAATGGAAAGAGGTTTGTTTTTAAAGGAGTAACTAAGTATGGCCGCAGAATGTCTCTCATACATACTGTGTCACAGGTACACGTAGCCCACCGTGGCTGGACACGGTCCTGTCTGGTAGTGTCCCCAGGGCAGAAGAAGCTTCTATGGCTGAGGCACGTTATCTTACAGTGAACCCCTGCAATACCTTTTTGAGCAAGGAGCGAAGGTAGGGCACACAAAGAAACAGACAACTGAACTGAACCAGCAAGAGTAAACAGCAGACTCAGAACTCCATAGACCTCAGATATTGAAATTATTAAACACAGATTTAAAACAACGGTGCTTACAAATTATGACACACATGAAACTACCTGCAAGGAAACCATAAGAAGCACCACAGCAGATTTGTAAGGGAATAGACTAAAGTTTTAGAAATGAGAATACACAGTAACGAAGTCAGTGAGCCTTCTGGTTCAGGGCTTTATTGATTGGTTTGTGTCGAGTGAACCCACCCACTGAGATCGATTATAAAGTTGAGCCATGTGTGTAAAACAACCAGTTGAAGGCCTTGGAGAGCAACCAGTGCAAGCTGTGCTTGGGGGCTATGAGTGATTCTTAAAAAAAAAGAGAAGCTCTGAAGTGATCTCCGTATTTACTGTTTTTTCCCTTGAGGTAATTTTCCAGTTCTCAGTGCCAGATAAAGCTCAAGCAGAAAGAGGCAGTTTTACTGGGCTAAGGGTTCAAAGAAGCTGGGGAATGAGGCCAAATCCTGGAGATGAGACAACTGCAGAGGACTGAACATTCTGTATAGAATGTCCACAAATAAACTCCCCGAGAAGTATAGTCATTTAATACCTACTAGAGCAGGGATTCGGGGTAATACTCAATGTGAGGTTTCTGCCGTCTTGGGGGAGACGTATTTGGGTTCAAGTCCATCAAAGACTAGTAAGAGGCACATTTAAGCCATTATCTGTCTGTCTGTCTGTCTGTCTATCTATCTATATACACTGCTAGGATATATTCACATGTGTATAGTCTCTGTTTTTAAGAGCTAGTGATGAAAGAGTCTGTTTAAAGAAATAAAAGGCCAGACACTGATTTTTTTTGTCTTATAAAATATGGAAGAGTTAGGCTGTGTCTCAAATGCAAATATTGCTTGAGTTTTTTAGACTATGAAACAATACATCTTTGGGTCATAGTGGTACATTATCTGCCCAGTACAATGTATGATCCTTGTTAACGTTTCATTTGCTGTACCCAATTGCTACAGGAGGTGAGAAGTAATCAGAGGTCAAGGATATCCTTGTGTTGATCTATACATAATTCTTTAAGTCATTTTTAAAAAATTTAACTTGAAAGCTATGTTTCCAGTTCTTCTTTGCTCTTGTACGCAGCCTGCTTTTAAATGCTTAGGGACATTTGATGTAAGCACCAAAGTGTCCTCAGGATTGACCAGCACAGTTAATGCATGACCAGATGCATTCAGCGGTCACAGGGACATGAGCACTCAGGAGCGTGTTTTTTGTTTTTTGTTTTTTGTTTTTTTAAATAGGTCAATGCATTTTCTAGTTATTGCTGAGAATTATTTTTAAAGTACCTTTGCAAATATGCTTGTCTAAGTCAATAAGTCTATTGCGCTAGAAAGTTTCCAGGCAATACATAAAGCAAAACACGAAATAGTTATTCTCTCAAGGAACATAATGTCTCTATTTTACTTACTGTTGACAGTAATTTTACTTCAGAAGCACAAAAGTCATTCCTGTTCTCTTATTAGTGGGAACTGCTAGCTTGTTTTTTGTTTTTTGTTTTTTGTTTTTTCTTTTTTTTAAATAAGATTGATTTTATTTGGTCTTGAGGTCTTGAATTTTCTTAGGTTTCTGTTCCTACACACACACACACACACACACACACACACACACACACAGACAAGTATTTAATACAACTTTTAGAACATGTTCTTTTGATCAGAATTTATTTTTGCCATGTTTTAAGCATCTTGTATTCAATTTTTTAGTGAAATTCACTAAGTGTAGTACTTTGTTACTTCCGTCTCAAAATCTAATCTCAGGGTTTGTTTTTAGAAATTCACCTAAAACTTTGCTTCTCAAACTGTGGTCCTTAGAAGAGCATTCTGTGGCCATCACCTGTGAACTTATTAGAAATGCAGAATCTTGGGCCCCACTGTAGATTTGCTGATTTATAATCTGCATTTTAATAAACAGTGATTCCTGCACATATTGAAGTCCAAAAAGCACTGATCTAAAAGCGTGTTTCCTAGAGCCCCACACAAAGTACAATCAAAAATCAAAGTGTTTTTAAAGCTTTTAAGGACTATCTCAGAGGCGGAGGTAATCTGTGCTGTGCTTTTTAGAAAATAGTAATATTAATTTTGTTCCAGGTGGTTGTACCATGCCATTTGTTGTATCCCTTCCTTTCTTTTTGCTTATCTAATTTAGTCTCATTTCTTTGGCCCTCAGCTCTTTGCTGTACTTCTTAAAGTAACATCAGCCCTAACTTCTTCACCCGCGTTCTTATCTTACATTTCTGATGTTCACCATGTCCCAAATATACATATCGTCAAATTTTTCAAACTGTGCAAAATAGAGTGGTTCTTATGAAGAAATAATCAGCGCCCTCACGCTTAGGTACATAAGAAGAGGAATTAATATTTCCGTATGATTGCTTAGCATAAAATGGACAGGTAGTTATTTCTTAAGGCTGAAATTAAATTATATAAATGGAAACTAATAGATACTAACGTACGCACAATTTTAGGATGGAGGAACATTAAACATCCTACGTCCTCACCCTCTTATTTTACAGCAAAGGAAGCTGAGACAGGAGTTCAAAGTTTGGCATGAAATACATGCCAAAATAGTATGCAGAACACATCTCTTAGCTTTTGGGTTTCAGTCTAAAGTTCAGAAGCTTGAAGATATAAAATTTGCAAATTATGTTCACTTCCAATTTGGAATAAAAGGTTAGCACTTGGATTAAATGACAGCATTTGGAGTCAGACTGTGCACGTGAGTAGTTTTAACATAAAGACCTCATGTTCTGAAAAATGATCCAAGAGGAGGGTGTACTTGGTAGTGTGAGGTTAATGGATTGTTGGAGACATCTAAAATTATGTGTTTAAAAGCTTGTAAGATTTTTGCCAAGTTTGACTCTATGCATTTTTTCAACTGCCTTTTTCTTTATGTATGGCAAGCATTTTACCTTTTATGGCTTTTGTATGCTTCGGCTTTATAGCACAGTGGGAATGTATGCAGTTTTGCCTTCGGAAAATACTCTCCGGTTTTATGTAGTTATAACTAAAACAGTTTCAGCAGTTTTACCCGCAGTTGTTTTTACTTGAATAGTAGCCAAATACTACTACGATTCCAAAGATATTTGAAATTCCAGTAACTAGGAGTCAAAGTCAGTATGTACAACTGAGTCACTCTGCTGTACACTGGAAACTAACACAACATTGTAAATCAAGTGCACTTCAACGGAAAGTAAATAAAAAATAGATAAGCAACAAGGACATATGCAGAGCAAGACTCATCACCATTATTTTGTAGTATCTTTTAACGTATATAATCAAAAAATACTGATTCACTGTGCTGTGTACCTGAGACTACTATAATACAGTAATTTAGCTATACTTCAGTGAGAAAAGAATTATTTCTGAACCACTGAAGTATACTTGTATTTCTCTCATGAAACCAGAAATAAATAAATGGAATAAAATTGTGAATTTTTATTGAATGATTATTAAAATAAATCAAATTCTTGTTCCCCTGTTAAAAAACAAAACAAAACTAATGTCTGCAGTATGTTGGTTTCCAGGTTTGTTTCCTTTGTTGTTGCCGGTTTTTGACAAGGTTCATCAGTCTTTTTATTAATGGGAGGGTGGATTGGGGGCTCCCATGGGAGCCTGGGACACTGTGACGGGGAAGAGATGCCTCAGCCCCTACTGAGGAGGGGGTTTCTGCAGTTGACAATGGTCATGCAGACTCTACCCCCCAGACATACGAAGGGCCAGGGCAGTGAGGGGTACCCAGTGTGCAGGTCCATAGAAGCTTGGTCTCAGTTATAACGGGGGAACATTTTCGTGTTTATTCAAATGAGCGGAACCCTGGCGATCTTACTGTATTAATTTGGGGAATAGACAAAATAGATTAAAAGCTACAGCAAAAATATTTTTTCAAAATTTACTTTTCTGAAAGGCTAAAATGTTAGGATGGTCAGGAGAGTAGAGGTGCTATATAAGAAGACCTTTGGATTTAGTGTAAATAGGTTATTTCTCATAATCTGTTCAGATCTTTTTTGAATGAAGTTCCTATCTCTAAAACATATCCATATAATCTCTGAATGAAATTCTGTTAGTATCATGAGATTCAAATCTTTATTTCCTTTTGAAAAAAGAGTCTATTTTAGTGGTTGTTTTACAAACCTTCCTTGCCCTGTCCTTTTTCATATGGGCTATCTGGAAAGGATAAAATCCAAAATCTAATGTAACTTTAAGTATTTACTTTTAAATTTTAAAGAAAAATCCAAGACAGTTATGCTCTGAAAATTAAGAGAAAGAACCTTCAGAACTTTAGGGCTTGGAATAAAAAGCTTTGAAGATAAAGTATAGTTTTAAAAAGACTGAGAAGATTGTGTATTATCAGTTCCTATTTTTAAAAAAATAACTCTTCATTCTAAATCTTTTGGTAAGTGACAACTTCCTGTGTAGCTACTATCAGACCCTTAAATATTAAGTCTGTGTATCTTAATCTCAATGTAGTTTTTTTTTTTAGTTATAAAAATTCCTATTTTTTTCTTACCCTTTCAGCGAAATACTAATTCCTTTTCCTTTCTCCACTGAATATCTTGTATGGTCTACTTTTTGGTCACCAGCAATCCTGAAAATCCTTGTTTTACTCACGATTGGACCTTTTGGGGGTCACCTGAGGCCTTTTGGGAATCATTGCTTAGTCTAGAATGTAGACTTAGAGCAGTCACTCTTCCAACTTCTTAGCAGTGCGGCCCTTTTTTTATTTTATTTTTAAATTTTTTAACAACTTTATTGTGGCATGATTCCTGTACAATAGTACACATATTTCAGATATACAATCTGATGAATTTTGATGGATGTACATACCAATGAAACCACCACCACAGTCAAGATAGCTCACATTTCCATCCCTCCCCGAGAGGTGCAAATTTTGAATTCCCAACTTACACCTTCCCACCCCGTCTGGTAACTATAAGTTGTGAAACTCTTGAATTAAAATCTTTCATAGGAGTTTATAGTGTATAAATATGAGGCACAGAAGTGTACTGCTCTTTTGAAGCAGGGGGTACAGAGCTGGGGTTGAGCCCCAAAGACTTGTATGAGCAGGGGCAGTGCAGGACCCAAGCCCCTTGGGCTCCATGACGGCAGAATGGGTCTTTAGTGAGAGGTGAGTCAGGTGATGAAGGATCTTTGACCAGGGAGTACAAAATGTTCCTGCCTCATAAATTTTGAAGAAATACTTGGTTATGGTTGATTTCTTAGAAGTTGGCACAGTTAAGTCAAAAGCTGTTTGAGGTTTTGTGTTTTGTGTTAAATATGAAATTAATTGAAGTCAGAGTTCAGGAGAAAAAAGTAGAATAATGTTTACACAGTTTTGAAGTTAGTTGGAAACTTAACAGTAGTATTCTTAGTAGATGGGATTTTATATGCAGTTAACCAAAGTTTAAAAATAAAGTTTGAACGCATACAGTGTTCATGAACAAAAGCTATTGAGATTTTTTTTTTCTTCTCATGAAACAGCATTATAAAGTTAAGTGCTTGTGTTACCATTGGCCCATTTAATCAAATGTGCTTGGGGCACATATTAGAACAGATATAGTTCATTTTTGTAATTTCTTGTATGCCTCTCTTGAATTTTGCTTGATGCTCTTACCTTTACAGTTACTATTACATATGTAATTGTATGTTTTTTAGTCAGCAGCCTTTTGTGTTTTTACAATAGGATTCTTAGTATGTAGCTAAGGAATATGTTTACTTATGCCATTAAAAATAGTTTCCAAGTACTTTTTGTTATTCATTTATTGATTCAAAAGTATTTATTGAGTGCCAGCCATATGTCTCAAACATTAAACTTTAGCCCCTAAACCATGATTATGTCATTGTTGACTAAGGAGATGCTTCTCTGTCAGGAGTGCACCCTGCAGCAAAGACTGTTTACCAGCTTTTATAAAGCAGTACTTACTTCTGTTTTGGAGTCATTGTCATTTGAATTATGACAAAATAAAATTTTAGGTAGCAGTTTGAATGTGTTCCCTGAACGAATTTATGCATGGTTTGATATGAGAACATAAAAGAAAAAAATATCCTGGCTAGGAATATCAGGAGTGGATTCACAGTGAACACTAAGGTGCTTGTAGAAGTTCAAGATTTTCCAGGAAAGTTTCCGGGAATGAGAGCTAGAAGCCACGGAGTTCACCCTGTCAACCAGGATAGAAATCGACTCCATGCTGTTTTTTATAGGCCAGCATCAGTCTTCTACTTGAAATTCCAAGAAACTGTAATGTAAGTAAAGGGTAAACAGTTTCATTTTTAAGTAGAAACTCTCTTTGGAAAATCTCTTGTCAGTTGAACTAAAGATGCTTCTTATTTTCTATTCTTTGGTCTCATTTTTGACCTGTGGAGTTAACAGTCTAAACCTAATCTAATCTGGCCTTCATACATTGGCAATTGTCATTTTAGAGATACTTATGTTCCTTTAGTTAGCTTTTTTTTGTCTTTTGCTATAAAACTCAAATTTAGAAGCATCTTAGGATCATTTATCATATATGAATTCTCTTTTGCCCACTTAGAGGCAGAATCCTCTTCTGTATATGTTGGTTTTGTATTTTTCATGAGCTTTTCATGATTTATGCCTTGATAGTTTGAGAGCTTTTTTGGGGGGTACCTGATCCTATAATTTTCCTAAGTGTTCAAATAAATCAATCCTGATAATTTTTTAGGCAGAGAAAATATTTTAATCTATATTCATGTATTTAAAAACTCTTAAGAACTGTTATATTTATTGATACAGTGAATAGTAGGGTATAGTCTTTAAAAAATTAACTACAATAAAAGCCAACATTGAGTGATATTAAAGTCCTGTGTTTAAATAGGTGTCAGTGATTTACACCAACTGGCAAAAGAACACTGTACATAATCTCTCTGTAGCAGTCCTTGGATTCAATAATTAAAGATTAATGAATATATATTTTTGTTAACATTCATTAATAGAGAAAACTAGGGAGAAAAAAGATTCTAGGGAGATGCAAAGTAGCTATAAAGAGAAGAATCTTAAGAAAAATATAGTAATAAAATTAATTGTGCAGAGGCATAAATGGCCAAGTTCTGTACATTTGCCTCTGCTGTTTTTCCAGCCCACTCAGTCATAGATTGTACAACAGGAGTGAGATAAATATTTTTAATACTCTTCCATTGTAAATTATTACTTGTTGAGTATGTGCATACTTAGATTACTTTTGTAATGTATTTAAGAGATCCTTTTTTACTGGAAGAACTGAGATGCTCCTAAAATTTAATTAGTGAAAGATACCTTCTTATGCCAACCCTTTTTTTCCTCTAATCAGATTACGAAAACTGTGTATTTGGAAGAATTCTCCTCTAGCCAAATATATTTTTATTAGAAGTTTTTAGAATGAGTATAATTGCAGAAAAGTGTAGATTTTTCTTAGCAATTTTGTGAGCAGTGGAAAATTACATTACCTCTGCCTCTACTTCTTCCCATGTGGAGAAAATATCCTCATTACGTTTTTAATTGAGTGAAGAGAAAGATGTATTTCAAATCATATTATTTTTGTATAAGAATATGGTTTTTGTAATATTTCAAAGTTAGGTGAAACAGGAGAAATTCTTGTCCAATCTGTTATTACTAAAAAGTTTTAGAGAAATATTTTTACAAAATTCTTAAAACATACTGGCAAGTTTCGTATTCAGTGTCCCACTCAGATTTGGGGAAATGCTGACTGGTTTTCTTGTAATGTTTTTCATTACCTTAAAATGCACCATTAATGCCTAGGAATAGTAGTGAACTAATGAAAACTTTTAGCATTGACCTAGCCCAGTCAGCTTATTTTTTGCTGCCAAAATATTCAGCAGAAGACATTTAGTAGTTCTGTGCGCCACAGGAGTTGCTGAGGTAGGTCAGTATTAGGTCACTACCCAAAGATGCAGGGAATCCTTAAACCAAGGGCATCAAAGTAAAAGTGCACAGAGCACTTAGTGGGCAACAGAGGCTGGTTTGCATAGATAGGCTTTGCCTGCCTACTGATGGATGAGGTCTATTACCATGAGATTGTATTTATTAAAGGCAACACTTTGGCAATTCTATGCACAAGTGATTAATAGTCAAATGATTATAGATTTTAGTTAATTAGAAGGGTCAAGATGAAAATTCGGAATGAAATAGATTGAATCATTGCATTACACTGACATTTTCCACTTGACATTATTAAAGCTTAAAATTACTACTTGAAGTCATGCTATGAATATTCTGAGTAAAGTTTGATTGATTTTAGTCAGTTCTCCTAGTATATTGATTAGTCTGAAATGAGTTTTCAAATATTTGTTAACATAAGATAATGGCTTAATCTCTTTATTAGCAAAATTTTTGTTCACTTGTGCTGTTGAGTTAGAGAAGAAAAATCATCATTAATTTTTTAATATAATTTTTCTAGCCCTTTCACTATATGGTTACTAGTATTTTTTAACTTAAAACTTCTCCTTTTACTGTGTAGATTGAGTGAAATAACAGTCTTGTGAAAGAGAAAGCATTTTAAAGGAGTGCATTTTAACTAAGTGAGTAATGCTGTCCACGCAGTAGGAGAGTTAAATTCTCTTCCAACAATAACATAATAGCTTGTAGGTCAACAAATTCTGTATGGATTGTACCTAAATAACCTCTCAGTCTTGTTCCTTCAGCCACATGATCACACCAGAAGCTGATAAAAGTCATTTAGGAACTCATTCATCAGTGTTTGAGACTATGTTGTTTTAGCTTTAAAAAAAATTCTATATTTTAGAAGATGCTTTCATGTACATACCCTTACACACATGTATTCATGTGAAATCCTAAGAGATATATATGTATGTGTGTGCATCTTTCCATCTACTTTAGAATCTACTTTAGATTTCGTGGTCCTTCGCTTCCTAGCACATGAATAAAAGGAGCTACCACATGTTTAATTGGTAGCTCCTGCCAAGACTCCCACAATGATAGGCTTATGCCTCTGGTTATTATAGAGAATACACAGAAGGGCATGGACTCAGGCAGTAGGAGCCTTGCCCTGGTCCCCATGCACTGCCGTCATGGCAAGGCTGGTTACAATGTGATGGACGAAACCACATCTTCTGTTTAACTTCTCACCTGTTATCTTCAATTCAGAATTTCTTGGACATCTCCAGTGACATGCAACGATACAGTATTTTTTCTGTTGTAAGCCTACTGCACAATACGTGGCTTTTTGGTGTTTTTAAGCAGTATGTGATAGTGTGGATTAATGCACAGTGCTGATACTTGATACCATCCCCTCTTGGTGCCCAGGTCCTTGCCTTTCTTTCTTTTAAACTTAATGGCATGGAAATGCTGTGTTTATGTTGTGTGTGTGTGTGCTCCTGTACATCCATTCTTAAAACTGTCAACATTCTCAATCATGTTATCTTTATTTTCAGTAACATAAAACGGTACAAGTCATTCTACCTTCTAAACTTATTTGCAAAATTAATTTAGAAGTAAAAGTTGCTTCCCTAAATTGTAGGATGTAACAGCTAAAAAAGGTACTCAGTGGGGCGGGGAGGCTATCGCTCCGCAGTAGAGTGCATGCTTAGTGCGCACGAGGTCCTGGGTTGAATTCCCAGTATCTCCGTTTAAATAAATAAATAAAAACTTAATCCCTCCCCCTAGAAAAAAAAAAACAAAACAAAAAGAGGCCTAACACCTAGAAGACCTCT